>NC_056729.1:1772795992-1772838492 GCF_019279795.1 Protopterus annectens
TTAATTCTGGTTTAAGCACTTGGGCTTTCAAGCCAGTTATTTTACATTAAGAGGGTTCGTGGTCTGCACTCTTGTGGGAGGAGAGGCTGGACTCTGCCCTTCTGAGCTGGGAATTTCTGGTTAAAGGCTTATAGTGCATGCATATCTGAACTGTTCCTTACTGAAGTTGGTGCGCCTTGTTTGCTGTGGCATAGACTGGATTTGAGCCTGCTGGATCTAGCTTTGTTTGTGTAACTTGAGCACTAATCCAGACATTCTCTAAAGTATTCAATGGTATTTATTACTGCTTGGTTGTAACTTGATTAAAGTGTAGCTATCATTCAAGTCTTTTGGATTAAGCACTTGGGCTTCAGAACAGTTGTTTTACATTAGGAAGGTTTGTGGCAAGCACTGTGGTGGCAGGACAGGTAGCTTTCATCCTTCTAAGTTGGGAACTGCTGATTGAGAGCCCAGTGTCCAAGTGTATTAGTTCTGGTTTAGGCACTTGGGCTTCAGGCCAGTTATTTTACATTAAGAA
The DNA here is from genome assembly GCF_019279795.1 of Protopterus annectens. Lineage (NCBI taxonomy): Eukaryota > Metazoa > Chordata > Ceratodontiformes > Protopteridae > Protopterus > Protopterus annectens. The sequence continues at coordinate 1,772,796,510 of NC_056729.1, forward strand.
GGTTCGTGGTCTGCACTCTTGTGGGAGAAGAGGCTGGACTCTGCCCTTCTGAGCTGGGAATTTTCTGGTTGAAGGTTTATAGTGCCTGAATATTTGAACTGTATCTTACTGAAATTGGTTCACCTTGTTTGCTCTAGCATAGACTAGATCCAGGCCTACTGAATCTAGCTTTGTTTATATGCTTGTTGTTTGTTTGCTTGTTATTTCCCTGGAAGCTAATTCCACCTAATACGCAACTTCTCAGCGCTTCTGTGGATCACTAGTGATATCTGCATTGCTTACTGTACTTATTTCCTTGTTTCACTTGAAAGAAAGTTACTGTTTGTCGTTTTGCATTTAGTTACTTGTAACACATTGCACTCAAGTTACCTGGCACTTGCTCACTAAAGCAATTATATAAGTCAGCACTAAAAATTAAAAGCACTACACCCTCACTCCCCACTGGCCCTTGTTTTCAATTAAGGATTTCCCAATATTATTCTAGCATGTCCAAAGGTCAGTTGTCAATCTCCTCTCCGGTCCAGCTGGTGAATCTGGGAATCTTGAGGCAATGTTATAACTGCCTCATGTACACAGACAACCCTCTCCTCCTCCCACATAACACAAATACTTGCGAGAGATGCAGCTATTTAGCCAAACTGGAGGCTGAGCTCTCTCAACTCAGGACTGGCAAGACCAGACAGGAGGAGAAGGCAACTACACACACCACAAAACCAGCCTCACATAATGCTACCACTCCACTGAATCAAACACATAAACACACAAAGACATACTCGGAGGCTCTGAGTAAAATTTACCTAAACAGCAGAGGCCTCCAAAGCAGACACCCAAACAACTGCTACCTCAAGACACCCCACAAGCAACACATAAACCACAAAAGCAGTGTGCAAAGCAGTCACAGCCCTTAAGGCCAAATACAACACCAAACATACTTGTCATAGGTGACTCCATAGTCAGACACACTGACGTCCCACTCACCAGGCTGAACAAGGAGAGGGTCACAGTAAGCTGCCTATCGGGCGCTAGAATCCGCCACATAACACAAGCACTCGGGTCACTCCATGGCAAGTACAAATATGACACAGTCATTGTCCATGCTGGTGTGAACGACCTGAGGCGTACCTCCCTGGACTACATGAAAAGAGACATAGAGGAGCTCTCTGATTATGTAGCCCAGGCAGGTATGACCCTAACCCTGAGCAGTATCCTTCCTTCACCAAGAATGATGCCACAATATAGAGACAAGATGATCAGCTTTAACAATTGGCTTAATGTCTGGTGTCATTCAAAGGGGATCCAGTGTCTATCTGCCTGGGATGACATGCTTGACAAGCCACGCTGCTTCAAGGGACGGCTTGCACCTGTCACCCTGGGATTCCGGATATTGGCTAAGGCTCTTGCCACCCCCATAGTGCCTTTTTAGGCAAGGCTCAAATTCTAAACCTACCACCCTAGAAAACAAAAATGGGAAGAAACTGAGGGTAATGCTGCTCAATGCCAGAAGTCTAAACCTCAAAATGCACGCACTCGAGGCCCTTCTCAGTATGGAGAACATCGATGTCTGTGCTGTAACTGAAACCTGGTTCAAGGCTCCTGAGAGCACCCGGCACTATTAGGTTTTACCTCATATCATGCGTTCCGGCCCCAAAACCCGGACCACACCACAAAAGGAGGGGTGTATCCATATTCATAAAGGATACTCATACCTCCAGGTTGGTGGCAACGCAAAGCTTCGGAAACCATCCAGGTGCAACTAACCATAGGCAAAACTGCTCTACAAATTGTAGCATGCTACAGGCCACCCTCTCAAACTCAGGAACCCCACACAGCCTTCCTGAAGACACTGGAGGGTATAAATGTATCTCCAAACACCATCATATTGGGTGACTTCAACTACCCGAATATAGACTGGGAACATTACTCAAGCCCTAACTTTCTAGCCCAACGGTTCCTGGAGTTCATAAATTCAAATGCCATGGAACAGCTAGTCACTGTTCCCACGAGAGGAGAAAATATACTAGATCTCATTGTCACAAACATGGAGACAAAATGCTCCACACCGGAAGTATATCCCTCATTGGTGAGATCTGATCATAAACTAATCTCACTGGAAATCCACATCCCGCCCCCACCCCAAGCAAAAAAGACCATAGTGAAGAACTTCTCTAAAGCAAACTTCACACTACTCAAGACTGGTGTGGTATCCTTCAAGGCCCCTGAGCCAGAGGAAACCACAACCCAAGCTGCGAAGCCCTTACAAATGCCTTCTATGAACACCTCCAGGACTGCATGGATCAGGCAATCCCAAATAAAACCAAGACTCTTTCCACAAAGGGCAAGCGTCCAGTCTGGTGGACCCCAGCCATTAACAAACTTTACAATAAGAGGAGAAAGCTATTACATGATAGAACAAAATCCATAAAAGGGAAGTCACCCCTGATCATTATTAGTAAAAAATACGAGCACTCATAAAATCAACTAAGGCCAATTTTGAGAGAAAAATTGCCATGGATTCAAAGGACAATCATAAGGCCTTTTTCAGCTATGTTAGGAACCTGGGTGGAAACTCCCAGATATGCTCAGAATTAGTCCAAAATGATACAAAAATCACTGAACCCACAGACATTGCCAACATACTGGCAGACAGGTTCAGTGCAAACTTCACCCCTCTCCCCTAAAGGAGAGATAACTATCCCAGCCGAGTGTAGCCTCCCGGACATCTCAAATGCGCAGGTGAAAGCTGCTCTCTCTAAAGCTAAAAACACAGCATCAATGGGACCGGATGGTGTCCCCGGCTGTGTGCTACACGAGCTAAATGAGGAATTAAACCCGCACATAAGGCAGCTGTTTAATCTCAGCCTTACCACAGGATACGTGCCCAAGGAGTGGCGTACGGCAACTGTGGTCCCACTCCACAAAGGCGGTGCCTCTACGGACCCTGGTAATTACCGCCCCATAAGCTTAACAAGTCTAGTCTGCAAAGCTATGGAGAGGATCATAATGGAGCTCATAAACAAAGATATAGGGGACTTGCAGACATTGGACCCGACCCAGTTTGGCTTTGTCAAGGGAAGATCATGCCTTTTGAACTTGGTTGACTTCTTCGCAACAGTCACCAAGGCCATTGATGAGGAAAGGCAGTCCATACAGCCTACCTTGACCTTGCAAAGGCTTTCGACACAATACCCCACTCGGGTATTGTAGAAAAACTTACCAGCTTAAATGTAAACCCATATGTCACAAGATGGGTTGCAAACTGGCTTAAGGACAGAACCCACAGGGTTAGAGTTGCTGGCGCTGTGTCAGACTCCAAGCCGGTCACAAGTGGTGTCCCACAGGGCTTGGTCCTTGGCCCCTATTGTTTGGCATCTACTTCTCAGAAGTACAGGCCAACATGGGAGGACTTTGGCTGACAAAGTTTGCAGACGACTGCAAACTGGGCCATAGTGGAAAGTGCATCGGACACGGATATCCTTCAGAAGGGACTCACGGAAACAGATAGCTGGTGCCAGAGCCATGGCCTGAAGTTAAACGCCAAAAATGTATAGTCATACCCTTCGGGAAAAACAAGGTAACCCCAAGCTACCATATAGGTGGCAATCCACTAAGCACAGAAGAGGTTATCAGGGACCTGGGGACCCAGGTTGACAGTGGCCTTTCTTTTGACACTCACATTGCTAAAGTGGTTAGAAAGACCTTCTACATTGCCCACCTGATCATGAAGGGATTCACATCCAGATCTAGTGAGGTCATTGTTCCCCTGTACTCTTCACTTATCAGACCAATGATCGAGTACAATGCCCCATTCGGGATGTATCTCACCCGACATCTGCAGCAATTGGAGAGACCCCAAAAGTTCCTCACCAAAAGGATAAAGGGACTCCAAAATCTGTCATATGCTGCCAGATTGAAGAAACTCCAGCTCTATTCAGTCGCATACCGTCTGCTCAGAGGTGACATGTGCCTGACATACAAGGCCATGTCCAACCCGGAATTAATGGACATGCTCCACCTCAAAAAATCCAAATCCACCAAAACCACTAGAGCAAGCGACTTAAACCTTAGCATGGATATAAATAGGATGTGCTGGAGGGATAGATTTCTCACTCAGAGACTCCCTATGCTGTGGAATAAAATCCTGGTCCATGTGAGGCAGAGCACCTCGCTGACTCTGTTCAAGAGAAATCTAGACCTGTGGATGGGAGATCGTAGGTTTACCCCAGGAATCAACTCTGTGTCACTGCTGGACAGAGGCACAACAAACTAATGGGCACAGTATTTTTTCATATAAGGGGTGGCGTAAGCCACAATAATTTGGGCTAGGCTTATAAATGCCTTAGGGCAGATAGCCTAGTATAAACCTATGAACCTATGAACCTATGAACTAAACCTGAAGATGTGAGACTGCTTGGTGGCACTGCATCAGCCCGAGTGCACAAAAACTAATAGTCACACAACTAAACCTGAAGATGTGAGACTGCTTGGTGGCACTGCAGTCGTATTTTATTCTTGCTTGTTTGTTTTTTCAATGGCGACTTTTCAGTTGCAAGGCTGGGATACAGCAGATTGTTTGGAAACTGTACATTCTCTTGCCACCTGTAATTATGGGATGGAACAATCTACCAGTGGTCCAGTGGTCAGATAAAGAAAGAGTTAAATTATTTTGAATGGTTCTTTCAGTTTAATACACTATAAGACACATGTGACTCCCTAGGATTTGAAATTTATTGAAAACTGCACACTGTCTTCATAGTAAGTAACTACTTTGTGTGCTAAAATGAAAATCTTAAAGCTGTTGTTCCTGTGTGCCATGCCAGCCAAGAGGAGCTCAGAGTTACAAGGTTTATGTATGTTGATTCTTCTAATATTGCTCATAAAGACAGGGCTATTCTTAAAACAAATCCAGGATTTGTTCCAGAAGTTAAGGTTGTTACAAATCAGGCAATTCTTCATTCATTGCTGTATCTTACTGTGCTTAAACAAAGTGGTATACTTCACTGTTTTCCTGGGCATACATGGCACATGTATCATACTGTGAGAAATAAAATAGTCTCTAAACATGTCAAGGTTTCCATTTCTTTTCCTAACAGCAAACAGGGCCAAAAGGTAAAGAAACAAAAGCTCAAAACTGAATTAAAAGTTGTTTTTCTCATTTAAGTCTACATAAAATATAAACATTTAGAAGATGTGCTTTAGGCTTGTTCTACTAGAGCTATAGCTATTTTTGCAGCCTTCGTACAAAATAAACTCTTAGAAGATACCTGCCAGACGGCGACTTGTTAGAACATGCATGGCTATACCAAACACTTCATTTATGTATGTACTTGTTAACCAGGTCCATTGTCTGGTGCTGTGGACTCTTTTCACACATGACTTTGGTCCAAAGCAAGGACAAAGCACAGCCTGCACATATGTTAATATAAAATACAAATATAGAGCAGTAATGCATTTGTGATGCTTCTAAAGTTTTCAACATAGCAAAACAGAATTTGGATAATATAACTGTATTGCTGCCCAGTGCTAGGAGCCTTTACAGAAAACGCCTCTCCCTACAACTACTCCTTATCCTGGAAAAAAATTTATCATCACACAGACCTGGTTTGATACCAATGAGAGCACCCCAACAGTGCAGGGTTACAATGCCTACAATATGTTCGGGCTCACTGCACTACATGTAGGTATTAAAGGCAGCCATGTCTCCATATTCTTAAAAAAAAATCACCTCCTTGCTAATTAGACAAGATAATGACCTGGAACTTATCCGTGTCCAGCTTACAATTACAACCCCCCTTAACAGATCATAATTAACTACAGGACCCCCTCTATATCTTGGCCCATACCTCCTACCTGACTAGTATGTAGTACTTATGGATTAAGCCAAACACTATTCTAGAAAACTCCAACTACACCTCAGTTAATTGGGAGACTTCTACATCCTCAAATATGTTTCCCCAGAAATTTCTGGACTTCATCAATACAAAGTCTTTGGACCAGTTAGTCTGCACCCCAACCAAGGTAGTAAAATCCTGGACTTGGTTCTTATCAATAATCAGCAGCTTTGCCCCCCACCAATTGTAATTTCCTGCTTGGTCATATCAAACCAGAAATCAGTCTCATCCACCTTAATATTAAATCTGGAAGCTTCATCCAATACCTTGGTATTCAGAGGCTATGCCAAAGTTAATGTATTAAAACTGAGAGACGACCATGACAAATTCAAAAGCCCCTTATATCCTGATAACCAGACTGCTTATTCAGAATCTTTTATGCACACGTAAATAGCTGCATTGATGCATCTGTCTCCTTCAGAAATCAATACACTGGCCCACTTAAAAATAAACCCTTATGGTGTAACCCACATATACACAGGCTGCAAAAAACACACTGTATGCAAAAAATAAATATACTTTTAAGATGCCAATAACACTCTTGCAAAACTAGGCAAGGAATCCTGAACAGTGATCAAATCAACCAAAGCCAAATAAGGGGTAAAAATAGCCATCATGTGAAGGATAACCGCAAACCTTTTTTTAACTATGTTAGAAATTGCAGAAAGCATGCCCAGAATTGTGCAGTGGTAATGATAAAGGCTTTCACATATTCAGACCAAGATGACATACCCTTCTAGTCAAAAATTTAGTTTAAACTTAACCCTCTCTCCCGTACTATATTCACATATCACATACTGACATCTACAGCTCTCTCAAATCGCTTAATAACAAGTCCTCAAGACATTATTGAAAGTCAAGAAAACTAGTTCTGTGGGGACAAATAATATACAAGGCTACCCTCTGGTCAGCCTGAATCATGACTTGTCAGACCCCCTACAGATATTATTGAATATCTGCCTCCAAAAAGGCCTCACTGCCAGATGAATGGATGACATCAGACTCCATATAGAATTTATTTAATATCTGACTCCAAAACAGCCTCATTGCAAGATGAATGGATGACATCAGACCCCCTACAGAAGGTTTTTAACATATGATTCCAAAAAGGCCTCATTGCTAGATGAATGAATGACATCAGGCCCCCTACAGAAGGTTTTTAATATCTGACTCCAAAAAGGCGTCACTGCCAGATGAATGGATGATATCAGACCCCCTACAGAAGGTTTTTAATATCTGACTCCAAAAAGGCCTCATTGCCAGATGAATGGATGACATTAGACCCCCTACAGAAGGTTTTTAATATCTGACTCAAAAAAGGCCTCATTGTCAGATGAATGGATGACATCAGACCCCCTATAGAATTTTTTTAATATCTGACTCCAAAAAGCCTCATTGCCAGGTGACTGGATGGCATCAGACCACCTATAGAATTGATTTAATATCTGACTCCAAAAAGGCCTCATTGCCAGATGAATGGATGACATCAGACCCCCTACAGAAATTATTTAATATCTGACTCCAAAAAAGCCTCATTGCCAAATGAATGGATGGCATTAGACCCCCTGCAAAAGTTTTTTTAATATCTGACTCCAAAAAGGCCTCATTGCCAGATGAATGGATGGCAGTGACAGTAATCCTTTTGCACAGAGGTGGGGCATCAATGCACCTGGCTAAATTCAGTCCCATAAGCCTGATCAGTCTCACCTGTAAGGCTATGGAAGGAATCATTATGGAATTAATAAATCAGGACATAAGTAAACTACAAACTCACCACCCAAGTCATTCTGGATTCATCAAGGGCAGATCTTGCTATCTTAACCTGGTTGACTTATTCAATAAGGTTACTAAAGGAATGGATGAGCGCAAATCAGTACATATCCCATATGTAGACTTTGCAAAATGTATAGGACAACATCCCACACTCAGTTATTATAGGTAAACTCTCCCAGCTGTGTAAATCTGTATGTGACTTGTTGAATAACAGACTGGCTCCCAAATAGAACCCAGGAAGTTATGATGGCAGAACTACCTCCTTCAAAAGATCTGTCACTAGCAGTGCAATGTAGGGTTCAGTCTTTGGGCCACTCTTGTTTGGCATTTACTTCTCAGCTGTCAAAGTAAATGAAGGTTATAAAATGCCCACGGACTGAAAGAGTTAGGTGCATGTCCGCAACCTTTGCATTATATCCTATGCATCTCTGTCTCCACTGGATTCTGGCTCTGCAGGGGACCCGACTAACGTTCCTCCCATGATGGGTTAGAAAGCAGCAGATGCTCACTACAACCCTCAGTTATTGGCAGATGCAGCTCCAAAGTGGCCAGCAAGTCCTGAGACAGCTTGGACATAGCTGAATCCCCCCCTTTGTATAACTGTCAACTAAAGGTCCATATTTCTTGACGCTTGTGATGATTGAACAATTAATTCCCCACTTTGGCACTAAGACAAACCAACACATACTTGATCCAGATATCTTACTTATGAACTACAGACTAAATGATCATCCACACATTCTTTGGTCTTGGACCAAAAACACATCTCTATGTCCCTTATACATCTCACACTACATCCAGTATTAACAGTATTGTCATGTATCTGATCTAGAAGAATACTGTACAGAACCCAGATTTAATGTCAATTTGTTTGCAATGCCTGTCACAACCCACCACTGGACAAGTAATCAAGGAGCCTCAATCCTCATCACTGGCAACAGTGGGGGACGTTCACTGAGATGATGACAAGCACACACACAGTATTTCCAGATACAGCTCTCTGCATCAATTGCAATTTCCCTTAAGAGCACACACAGACCACAGTCAGTCCGGGGCTGTTTCTCCCTCTTCATTCAAATCTCCAGTAAGACTCCTCACTGGCACAGCTATAGAGTTGAGATCTCAGCTGAGCAACCAAACCAAGACCTCCAGCAGCTCCCTGTTCAGCCAGTGCTTCATGTCCCTGTCCAAGTAGCTGACATACACATTCTTTGAGGTTTGATTTATACACACACCCACCTGGGAAATGCTGGCACAGGTTTAATAGCTATGCCCCCTTCTTCCCAGACTATAAGGTAGTTTCGATTGCAACCAGTCACTTCTTATCAGCTACTTGAAGGCCCTTAACAAAGGGTGTCCAATCTTACTGTGTAATATTAATATTAACACAAATGGTAGTCTGACCAAGAGCAAGGTTATTTGGAGTGGCCACACAGTGTCACCAAATAAATATACAAGTACTCTCAAAACATAAATATCGCTACACAGATCAGCCACAATGAAAGGTTTAAATAATAATAAATAATAAAAGAACAAGACAGTACTAAATATATATTCACAGTGACATCAGAGTTCAAAACTACAGGAAATAATTAAAACAAAATCGAAGGACAGTCTCAGACAAATAAAGAAAAATAATATCTAGACTAAGCTTTACTATTTTCCTGACTGTATCTACGAGAGTTATAATGTTCCCTAGAAATTTACTTTATTAGAGCAAGGCAGATGTGGTGAGTGGATCTTGTTGTCAGGTCCAAGACATAATGCAGAATGCTCTGTCTCACTAACAGACTTCTCAAATTAATATCTAAAATAATACTGTTGAGATAACTTGCAGAATGACATAATTTCTGGTCATCTGACTTCTAGTTTGCAGGCCAAACCCCCCTATTGCTAGAAGCTGGCAGCATTTAGCATCTACCTGTAAAAATATACAGACAAGGGCTTTCCTTCTGATCTTTGGCAGATGCTGGAAGTCACAAAACAATTGTATTCCTTCATGCTTCAAAAGTAGCACTTAGGCTCATAGATTCATAGGTGTGTACTAGGTTAATGACCCTGGAGCCTATGTAAGCTTTGCCCAAGAAGATTCCCCGGCATCATGCCACCCAAAGTTAGTTCCCAGTGCCCCTGTCAAGCAAGGCCACTGAAGTAATCCCCGGGGTGAACATCCTATTGTCCATCCACTCATCAAGATTTCTCTTAAAGAGGGCCAGTGAAGTGCTCTCCTTGACGTGATTGGGAAGTTTGTTCCAGAGTATGGGAAGTCTCTGGATTAGGAACCTGTCCCTCCAGCATGTTCTTTTTATTGTGGTAATGAGGTTTACATCCCTGAAGTGTGTGGCACTGAGTGATTGGGATTTCTTTAGGTGTAGCATATCTAGCAGCTCTGGGTCAGACATGGCTTTGTAGGTCAAGCAGAGATCGTCTCTAAGTAGACGATAAAAGGCAGAGTATAGCTGGAGTTTTCTGAGTCTGTCCGTATAGGGCATGTGTCTAAGGCCTAAGATCATGTTAGTGAGGTATTTTTGTGGCCTTTCCAGTTGTTGTAGGTGTCTAATGAGGTACATACCAAATGGGGCATTGTATTCTATAATAGGTCTAATGAGGGACGAGCAGAGAGGGATTATGACTTATTTCTTCCCAGATGAGAAACCTTTTATAATGAGATGTGCCACACAGAAGGATTTCTGACTACAGTGGCAATGTGGTTATCAAAGGAGAGGTTGCTGTCAACCTGTGTCCCTAGGTCTCTTATCACACCTTCGGTGTTTAGTTTACTACTGTCTATGTGGTAGTTCATGGGCGTCAAGTTTTTCCCAATAGGAATGACAATGCACTTTTTGGCACTGAGCTTAAGACTATGGTTCTGGTACCAGTCATTGGTGTCAATGAGGCCTTTTTGTAGAATGTCTACATCTGTTAGAGAATAAGTAATGGCTCCCAGTTTGCACTCATCTGCAAACGTGGTCAGCCAGAGTCCCTTTGTGTTGGTTTGAACTTCAGAGAAGTAGATGCCAAACAGGAGAGGACTTAGGACTGATCCCTGCGGGACACCACTTGTAAATGGTCGGTAGTCAGATTTGGAATCCGCTACTTTCACAGTGTGGGTTCTATCAGTGAGCCATTTGGTAACCCATCTTATGCAATAGGGGTTTATGCCTAGTTTAGTGAGTCTATCTATGATTCTTGACTGATGGACAGTGTCGAAAGCCTTGGCAAGATTTAGGTAGGCTGTGTGAACTACCTTGCCCCCATCCATGTTAGCAATATCATTTGGTTCTGTCTATGTATTGTCATTGTGCTGTAACTCAGAGCAGATCTGAGCATTGTCATGTAGATTCTTGACATAACTACATACCTTGTGGCTGTATTTAGAATCTGCAGCAATTTTGTTTTTGTAGCTAGCTTTAGAGGATTTGATGATGGATCTCAGTTTTTTGCTGAGAATAACAAGGGAGTTTTTCCAGTCTTGGGCATTCATCCTTTTCTGCAACAGTTCTTTCCTTCTGTTGTAGAGTTTGTTTATGGTAGGGGACCATCAGATTGGCTTCCTTTTTTTGGGGGAGAGCGTCTTGTTTCTGTTTGGTATGGCCCATTCCATGCACTTGTGTATGTGCTTATACAGTGCATCGGTGTATGATTCAGCAGTCATGCACCTATTTTCCATTTGCATGGGTGTCGTGACGTTAGCCACCTCTGTTTTTGAAACCTAAAATTGGCTTTGGAGAAGCTTTTTATGGTGGTTTCCTTTAGGGGGGGTGAGGGTGGGATGTGGATATCCATGGTGATTAGCTTGTAGTCAGATCTGACCAGGGAGGAGTTGATTACTGGTGTAGAGCAACAGTCACCCATGTTAGTAATGACCAGGTCAAGGATGTTTCTACCCCTGGTGCGGGTAAGAATAAGTTGCTCCAGGGCATTGGAATTAATGAATTCCAGAAAATGTTGAGCAAGTGTGTTGGTACATGAGTAATTTTCTCAATTAATAGAGGGGTAGTTAAAGTCTCCCAGTATAAGGGAATTGGGTTGTACCCTAATATTTTCCAGTGTGTTTAGGAATGTGGAGTGGGAGTCTTGGGAAATGGTGGGGGATCTATAGCAGGCTACAATGTGGATTGAAGTTTTACCCAGTGTCAGTTGTACCTGAAGTATCTCTGATGCGTTATGCTGGGCTACTAGTCTGGTGTTGTGTATATCCTTTATGAATATGGAGACACCACTGCCTTTAGTGCTTTGGTCCAGGTTTAGGGGCTGACAGGTGTAGTATGAATTATAGCCTGGTAGTGCTGGGGTGCTCTCCAGAGCCTTGAATGAGGTTCTAAGTCACTGCACAGATGTCGTGTCGATGTTCTCCATTTTAAGGAGTGCTTCAAGCGAGTGCATTTGAGATTTAGACTTCTAGCATTGAGTAACATAACCCTCAGACTCCGTTTGCTTGTAGCTGTTATGGTGGTAATTTTGTCTTCAGAACATTGCCTAAAAAAGGCACTATATGGCTGGCAAAAGCCTTGGCCAGTATCCAGAATCCCTGGGTTGACAAGTGCAGGCCATCTCTGGTGAAGCATCGAGGTCTGTCGATCATGTCATCCAAGGCAAACAGATACTGGATCCCATTAGAATGACACCAGAAACTTAGCCAATTGTTGAAGCCAATAATTTTCTGCTTGTACTGTGGTATCGTTCTGGGTGACGGTAGGATGCTACTCAGAGCTAGGGTCATACCTACCTGTGCTACAAGATCCAAGAGCTCCTCCATGTCTCTTTTCATGTAGTCTAGGGAGGTACGTCTCAGGTCATTCACACCAACATGGACAATAACAGAGTCATATTTGTACCTGTTGTGGAGTGACCTAAGTGCATGCATTATGTGGCGGATGCTGGCACCCGATAGGCAGCTGACCGTAACTTTCTCCTTATTCAACCTAGTGAGTGGGACATCAGTGTGCCTTACTATTGAGTCACATATGACTAGTGTATTGGTAAGTTGTTTTGCCTTATGGGCTTTGGTTGAGTGGCACACTGTTTATGTGAACTATGTGTCTCATGGTTTGTGCTGGGATGTGGTGGTTGTTTCCATTTCTGCCTTGGAGGTCTCTGTTGTTTGGGCAGATTTTTATTGAGAGCCTCCATGAAAGTAGGTGTGTGTTTTCTGTTGCTATGTGAGGGTTGTGGTGGTTCATAGTTCATAGGTTCATAGTTTTAGTACTAAGCTAAATGCCCTTGCGAGCCATTTTAAGCCTAGCCAATTATCCCTTGTGAGACTTAAACCCTGCACCTTGTCTTTGTAAGGCAAACACTTTAACCATTAAGCCACCCTCCCAACCCCAAGTTGTGTAAGTTCTGGAGGGCTATGTGTTGAATGTGGTGTGGTGCAGGTTTTAACCTTCTCCTCTTGATTGGCTAATCCTGTCTTGGCTGGAGAGTGCTTGGCTTCCAGTTTGGCTATATATGTGTATCTCTCACAAGTCATAGTGTTGAGAGGTAAGAGGAGATATTTGTCTGTGTACATGAAGCAGTTGCTACATTGCCTCAGGATGCCCACGTTCACCAGGTTGACAGGAGAAAGCACAGGGAACTTGGGCATCCTGAGGCAATGTAGCATTGGTTCACTCCAAAGACAATATAGAAAACTTCCTAGCACAGACTCTGTGTCTCTAGCTGCACCGAAAACTTGACAGATAGCCTCTTTATTGTATCTTACAAAGTAATTTACTTTTAGATATTTTTCTAAAGTTTACTATACTGAGGTTAACCTCCTGTATCCCAGTTTCCACTGTTAACATTTATACATTTAGACAGTTACAACAGTGAATGTACACCTCTGTTCTCTTCCAGTATGGCACACTATGTGTACATTTTAAACACAGCACTTTTACAAATACCTTTTCATCACAAACATCTGTACAGAGCAGTTTGATATACCCATGACGTACATTTCTAATACATTTGTAACATAAGCATCTTGTATAAATCATGTTGATATTCACCAAGGACATATAATTATTTACAACATTCCAGCTGTGCTGGCAGTACCTCCTTTTGTCTCACTTCTTTCCCTCATCGAAGACTCAAGCTACTTTTCAAGTGACCCTTGAGAAAGGTTGCTTGAGAAGAATTAGCCTGTCTGGGAATACATTACTCCATTTTCTGTCTTGAGATTCCATCTGCCTTGGCATTGCTGATCCCATTACAGTGTTGCACTGTCATATCAGATGCCTGCAACCCTAGGCTCCCCAACAGTAATTTGGGATTTTGCTGGCTGGCTTCCTGTAGCCATAGATCCCTCTCAGATTCCTCCTGCCTTTTACTGGAAATACTTAACACTAGGGCCTCCCTATCATGGTAAGGTTTCATCATGTTAACATGGTACAGTTTGTGCCCCTGCTTCCTGCCTATTAGGTCTACCATGCATTTAACATTAATGATCATACTTACCATTTTGAATAGTACCTCCCAAGCTGTGTGCAGCTTGTTGTGTCCGACAGGAATGAGAACCATGACCTGCTGCCCCACAGTGTACTCTCTAGCCCGTTCATTCTTGTCATACCAGACCTTTTTCTGCTGCTGGGCTTCTGAGTGGTTCTCCTCAACCAAGCCCATGAGTTCCCTGAGCCTTGTCCTGAGGTTTAGGACATATGCCACAACAGACTCCTTTTGGGATTCACACTCACCCTCCCATTCATTGTGAATCAAATCTAGAGGTTCCCTCACCCTATGTACATACAGAAACTCAAAGGGTGAAAAACCTGTGGACTCCTGGGGCACCTCTCTGTAAACAAACAACATATGGGGAAAATATCTGTCCCACTCTCTCTCTTAACTGGTCTGCAAATGCCCATAGCATGGTCTTTAGTGCAGAGTTTAACCTCTCCACCAGGCCATTAGTCTGGGGGTAGTAGGGGGTGGTCTTTATGTGCTTCATGCCACAGTGCTTCCACAGACAAGCCAGCAGGTCTGACATGAAACTGGCACCTCTGTCAGTCAGTATTTCTTTTGGGAAACCTTCCCTGCTGAAAATCTCTAACAAAGCAATTGTAACATTTTTTGCCTCAGTGGAGAACAGAGCCACTGCCTCAGGGTATCTGGTAGCATAATCTATTACCACTAGGATATACGTCTTTCCTGTGGAACTTGGGGTACTCAGAGGCCCCTCAATATCCATAGCTACCCTCAGAAACGGCTCCTCAGTCACAGGCAAAGGTGTTACAGAAGCTTTAACCATGTCTCCTGCATTGCCTACTTTTTGGCACTGCTCAAAGGTCCTGCAGGACCCTGTTACATCCCTGAAAATCTCATGCCAATAAAAGTTCTGCATAATACGTCTCTTGGTATGTTTTATGCCCATATGATCTGCAAAGGGACTATCATGGGCTATGGCCAGAACTGCCACACGGTAGGCTCGAGGCACTTCCAACTGCTGTATTACCTCACCTTCTAGCCCATCTTCAGGGGTCGACTCTCTATACAGTAACCCTTTATCCCAGTATACAGAGTCTCCTTTTCCTTGAGAATCAGGTGCCTCCCTGGCTACCTCCCTCAAGCCTTGTAATATACATCTGAGAGTTGAGCCTCTCTTAACTCTCCCTTTGTAACCCTTTGCAGCTCCCCTTCCACAGGAAGTCTGGTATCCTCTGAAAGCTCTGCCTGTCAGCCTGGGTATTACTACTCACCTCTGTCCTTGCAGTCACTCTGTCCAAGGGAACATCAGTACCCACAAGCAGCTGTGGCTCACCTTCAGTCTCACTGCTACATGGTAGCTCCCTGCCTGAAGTAGCCACCTCATGAGTCCTGGCTTCAAGTGTGCAGCCTGTCTGGGTACCCCAAGGATACCAGGCCTACATGCCTGTTTCTAAGCCTGACTGCATGTCACGCCATGCACACAAGGTACTGCATCATCAAAATCATTTCCTGTCAGGACATCTGCAGGGATATTCTCAAACATACCTACTTCCTTGCTTACGTTTTCACCCTCCCAGTCAAGATGAACCTTACCCAAAGGTATTTGGAATGGGGTCCCTACTAAAGCTCTGACTGGAGTAGACTGCCCAGGCAAGTAGTGCTCCTCTTTAACCATTGCATGTTTTACAATGGTTAGGTCTGAGCCTGTGTCTTTCTTAGCAGTGGTCTGTTTGCCATCTACTAAGACAGGATATAACCTCTTGTGGTAGTTTGGTAGCCTTGTTATCTCCAGACAACTTACCACTGGAATTCTTTCATTCTCACTTGCTGGCTCCCCTACCTTTTGTTCCCCACCTTGCCTCCATGGACATCTATATGCTACATGCCCCACTGGTTACATTTAAAACATGTAACCCTTGATTCTGGCCGTGGACCTGAACTAGTGGCTTCCCCTGTAACTGGTGGACTCAGTTAGGGTGGTTTAAGCTGTCCACCATGGATTCCGTTATACCCATGTGCAGCACTGGGTATCCGTTTCCTGTGCAGTGATGCCCTGCTTGCAAGGTATAGGTCTGAATTTTTCACCAACTGATCTGCGGTGTTGCATTCTCTATCTGCCAACCAGATTCCCATGTCCTCAGGCAAAGTGCTATGAACTTGTTCCCTCAACAAAATGTCTGCAGCCCTTCCAAGGTTGTGACCTGACACCCACTCACCCACCTATGAAAATAAGTGCCTAGTTCAGCAATACATTCACACATAATTTCATCTGCCTTGTGTCTATGCTTACAAAACTTTTTTCTATAAGCTTCATTTGTTAATTTAAAAGTCTAATAAACAATTTTAACTGTATTTTACTTTAAGCAATCAGCATCAGACAATTTAGAAACAGCAGTTACGGCTTTACCATGGAGTAAGGGGTTCAGGAACCGTACCCAGAGCCCTTGGTTAACATTATACTGTTACATACTCTTTCAAATATATGAATAAAACTATCAAAATTATCACCCTCTGTAAATTGAGGAAGAAATTTACTGACCTTTATTGCTCCTGGGGTTCAGTTATTCCCCTCCCCATTACCTCCATGACCTTGGTGAGGAATCAGTATCCCCTTTTCATGTTGCCTCTACTCTCATTTTCTTCAGCTCCCAATTGCCACAGTTTCTCATTTTCTACAGCTTCCAGACATCTCAGTCTCTCTGCCAATTCTAATGCTATCTGTTTCTCTTTTTCTTCCACTTCCAAATGCCGCAGTCTCTCTGCTGATTCTAGCTCCAAGTGTTTGCCATCCAATTCAAGTTTCTTTAACTCCAGATGGACTTTTAAGTCCTCTGAGGCAAAGGTGAACTGTCCATTTTCTGTGAGTTGTACATCCCCAAGGCCAGTCTGGTTGTCCTCCTGGTTACTAGTCTGTGATGCAGCTGTGACTAAGGCTGCAATAATTTCTGCTTTAGATAGGTTGGCATGCACCAGACCTTTGGCTTTGCACATCTCAGGTAACTGGATCCTTGTCAACTTGCCATAATCATCTGCTGACAACCTTGCCTCGTCTCCCTAACCAACTAACAAAAAATAAATAAAACTATTGTGATATGAAACTCTGAATGTCTACTGTGTGGCTGCTTGACAGTACAAACACTTTCTTCATTGACTACAGGAGTTCAATATTCACACCACTGCCAACCAGATGTGATGTGGATAGTCCGACCATAGTCGGAGAACGACAAGTCTGACATTGGACTGAAGGATGGTCTGACCATTAAACCTAACAAAAAGTGATCATGCTGGGACAGGTGAGTAAGGCCTTTCCTAAAGAGTGGGAAGGAGACATACCCTCCTGCCCAGTACCGGTACTGTAGTTCCAGTTTCCAATGAGGTTTAGTGCTGAGACTAATGTTCTGCATCACGTAATTAAATGCAGAATTAAAGCCACTGATTTGGGCTCATCTTTTACTGATACTATGATGTCTTG
Organism: Protopterus annectens; assembly: GCF_019279795.1. Classification (NCBI taxonomy): domain Eukaryota; kingdom Metazoa; phylum Chordata; order Ceratodontiformes; family Protopteridae; genus Protopterus; species Protopterus annectens. The sequence goes on from NC_056729.1 coordinate 1,772,814,045, forward strand.
AATGACTCCATGGTGCTTAACAATGAAAACACAATTAAAGCCTGATGTACCTGGAGAGCTCCCTCTGCTGGTGGCACTGGTTGAACTGGTCGTGTCATCAAGCCATGTGCTGTAGGTAAACGAGTCTCGCTTTTGTGGTGTTCCTGATGACGAAAGGCTCTCCTGTGTACAAAAGTATATAAACAAATAAAAAGGCATATTAAGTTTGATATGTATACCAGATAAGGAAAGTGCATACTCTTTTAAATATTTCTTATCACAGTTTTCATTTAACAGTTGCATTGCTTGAAGAAAGGTACTTCTAAAACCATGTAAATGAGCGTCTTTTGGGATCTGTTGTACACACTGCAAACAGTTTAGGCTGTATTTTTCAAATGGAAGTATTGTATGTACCATTTGTTTGATGTTTCCTGCTTTTCTTTTTCTCATCATTTTATAAACATTTCTAAAATATAAAAATGGAAAAAAACAAGCAAGTGGAAACTGTTTTAAAAAACAAAACAAACCTCGAAAACATAACTGTGAGTCATTTTGAATGGATTTGCTTTCCAGTTCTTCCGCTTCATGGTGGTGTTTGTTCCTTCAAAACTGTTTTCTCAGCTCATTAAGTAAGTTATACAGCATGAGTGCTTCTGGCTGACATCAAAGAGTGAAACAATACTAATTTCATGAACTTCAATCACACTTTGACTTAGGAATGGGGTTAATTCCCATCTTGGTATTAGAAACCCAAAAGATTTGAAGAAATTAAAACAGCAGGAGTACTACTTTCTCTGTGCATCAGAATTTAAAGGGACCTTTTCTTTCTACTTTTACATTATTTTACAAGACTGTATGTGAGACATTTCTTCAATGTCTCTCATACAGTCTACACTAACTTTAGAGGGATCTATAATAAAAACATTGAGTCTCAACACTGTAAATGATATATCTACCTCTAAAGTAATACCAGGACAAAGTGTCACAACATAAAACATTGGAAAAACTTGTATTTTTAAATATACAACCGCTGATGTTACACAAACTTGCAAAAAATGTTAATTACTTGTCTTTTCCCTTTTATTGTTAATAGTTTGCCTTGGAAGCACTATAAAAAAGCATATGTGACAATGCAACAATCCAAGGCTTCTGCTACACATACAACCATTTAAAGTATCAAAGAATTACACAATCAACTATAGTATTCCTGTTATGGAGGGTTGCATCGTGCTGGAAATGGACTGTCTCAGAAGGATTCTTTGGCCTTTGCAAAGACTTTTAGTCAGATGAGATACTTGTACTATCCTTTTTACTTTACCTTGTTTTAATGCTTTTTGTTCCATGTAATTTTTCTACACTTATTTCATTTAATGTACCACTAGTAACGAATGTTTAACCAAGTGTAGATTGTTGATTAACATAGCACATATCTTCCTAAAATACTTTTTTTGTAACTAGGTCATGGCTGAGAGGGGGTCCTTGAGGTCTTTTCAGAAATAAAACAACTAATTAAAACCACCAGGCTAAGGTGACTAACTTCATTCTGACAGACACAGAAAAAGCTTTGTGCAATACAGGTTTGCCACTGACTATGAACAATTTCATGTCTGTTTCTCCTGCTGAAGCTCAAACAAGTATCTCTTAGTAAGCAGTCAAATCAACTTGCCGAAGAAGTGCTTAATAAGCAGGCAATTCAAAGGAAAGTCAAGTCCTTCCTTGTCACAACCATGGCCAGGTGTGTCTGGTATCTCTCAAGGAACTGTCCTTGGGCTATCATTTCTTACCTATTTTGTGAATGCTGTCAGTCCTATGACAAACTGCCCATGATACATATGTATAATTTATAGATATCATTAAAAATAATTAAAAACACATATAACACTTATATATATATATATATATGTATATATATATATATATATATATATATATATATACATAGATATAGATATATATGTATGTATATATTTTATATATATATAGAGAGAGAGAGAGAAAAGGATATATATATATATATATATATATATATATATATATATATATATATATATATATATATATATATATTTATATATATAGACAGAGAGAAAAATAGATATCTAAGTAAAGGACCCATCTCTATAGGAAGAATGCAAAGTCCCTGCAATCATGGCTGCACAGGTAAAAACCACACTCTTCAAAGCCAAGATCACAGCATCCATTGGACGTGACAACATCCCAGGCTGCATTCTACACGAACCACAGAACGAACTGGCACCCCAACTAAGTACCATGTTCAATCATAGCCTCACCTCAGGCTTTGTGCCCACTGAATGACGCATAGCAACAGTTATACCTCTCCACAATGAGGGACCGACCACGGACACCGGGAACTACCGCCCTATTAGCCTGATGAGCCTGGTCTGCAAGGCCATGGAACGTATCATTATGGAACTTATAAACAAAGACATTGGTAATCTCCAAACTCTGGACCCTACACAGTTTGGGTTTGTAAAAGGCAGGTCATGTCTCCTAAACCTGATAGACGTCTTTGAAGCAGTCACCAAAGCTGTAGACGAGGGTAAGGTAGTTCACACAGCTTATCTAGATCTCGCCAAGGCTTTTGACACCATCCCCCACTCTAGAATTATAGATAAACTCACTAAACTAGGTATAAATCCCTATGTCATAAGATGGGTTGCCAACTGGCTCACTGACAGAACCCACACTGTGAAAGTAGCAGTCTCCAAATCCGACTTCAGACAAATGACAAGTGGAGTACCACAGGGTTCAGTCCTGGGTCCTCTCCTGTTTGGTATCTACTTCTCTGAAGCACAGGCTAACACAGAAGGTCTTTAGCTAAAAAAGTTTGCAGATAACTGCAAACTAGGAGCCATAATCGAAACTCCTAACGATGTGGACATCCTACAAAAGGGCCTCACTGAGACAGATGCCTGGTGTCAAAGCCATGGCCTCAAGCTCAATGCCAAAAAGTGCATTGTCATCGCCTTTGGTAAAAACTCTGTACCCATTAACTACCACATAGGCAGTAGTATACTTAACACTGAAAGTGTGATGAGACCTTGGGACACAGGTGGACAGTAGTCTCTCCTTTGATAATCACATTGCCACAGTAGTCAGGAAATCCTTCTATGTGGCACACCTCATCACAAAAGGTTTCTCATCCAGGAAAAAAGAGGTCATTGTTCCCTTCTACTCATTACTCATTAGACCCATTATAGAGTACAACGCCCCTTTTGGTACGTACCTCAGAAGACATCTACAACAACTGGAAAGGCTGCAGAAATACCTCACAAAGATGATTACCTGCCTCAAACAGATGCCCTATGCAGACCATCTAAAAAAACTCTAGCTTTACACTGTCGCATATTGCCTACACAGAGGCGATCTCTGCCTAACATAAAGCTATGTCAAGCCCAGAGCTGTTGGACATACTCCACTTAAAGAAATCTAAATCCCTCTGAGCTACATGCTCTAGGGACCAAAACCTGGTCACCACAATAAACAGAACATGCTGGAGAGATAGATTCCTGTCCCAGAGACTCCCCAAACTCTGAAAAAAACTCCCTATCTATATCAAGCAAATCTCACTGGCACTCTTCAAGAAAAATCTTGATAACTGGATGGGAAATAGGAAATTCACCCCGGGATCACTTCTGTGGCTCTGCTCAACAGTGGCACAGTGAAACAATTTTCTTGGATGGCGAAAGCCAGGGTACCTTTTTGGCTAGGCTTATATAGGCCCTAGGGCCAAAAGCCTAGTACCTACCTATGAACCTATATGTATATATCTATACGTACACACACGGATTCACTTTAGAAGCTCAAAATACTGAAATATCAAATTTCAGTATTTCAAGCCCATAAAGTGGAAACCTGAAAAGAACGAAAATTCAGAAGCGCGAAATTCAAAATGTCATATACCGGAGATTTTGAATTAGCGTTTCTGGTGTTTCACTGTGGTTATGGATTCAGGTAAGTGTTTATGTATTAACGGTTTTCGGTAGGGGCTGTGGTGTGTGTTGGTGTGTGTTGTTACTATGATGTGTGTGTATGAGGAGAATGTGGCTTGTGTGGTGGTGTTTTGTGTGTTTTTGTATGTAATGTGACCTTGGAGTTAGAATATTTAAATAGGGGGTGTAGGTGGGCTTGCCCCTCTGCTTTTATGTAGGACAGAGCTTGTGTTTGTGTGTGGGGAGGAAGGTGTGTATTTGTATACACCAGAAGCGGTAATTCAAAATCTCTGGTATGCAAGGTTTTGAATTTCTCGCTTCTGAGTTTTCGTTCTTTTCAGGTTTCCACTTTATGGGCTCGAAATACTGAAATTCGATATTTCAGTATTTCGAGCTTCTAAAGTGAATCTGTACACACAGACACACACACACACACACACACACACACACACACACACACACACACAAACACACGCAAATACACACAAACACATACGCACATGTATATATTTTATTTTACACATTTGTTAACCGGATACAAGTGTCTCTTTCCAGGGGTGACCCAGGAGCACCGTTTTCTCAATCGACTTGCTGAGAGTCACACACTGGACAACTGGAGGTGGAAAGATTCAAACCAACAACTACAAAAATCAGTTCATTAACTGCTTAGAGTCTTAATTCATTGTGCTATCTGCCAAACATTACAATACTGCACTATGAAATATATAGTATTACAATTGTACAACACTATAAAATGACATAATGAAATTTTGCCAAAAGAATCTAAAGAATACTTTAACAAGAGTCTATGAAGTTCTAGAAAGGGAGAACAGAATACTAACCATGCCTGTGTCGTAGTCATCTAAAGCTTCGTTTTCTTCTACAACACTAGCAAAACTGCTGGCACTAGATGAGGAAGAGTGTGAAAAATCTCGATCTTCACTTTTCTGAACAGCTGCTAATCTGAAAACAGTAAAGACAATAAATATATGAGATGAGTATGAAATGAGAAAAGTACAGCTAAGGATCATAAGTATTAAATTAACAAGTTTGCAATTTAATAAAAGTTCTTTTTTTAAACAGTTATTTCTTCATATCAATGAAGCATCTCTAAATGTAAGGCTTAAACTTGGAGACAGTTTTTTACATAATACATTTTCAGAGAAGAGTAACATCGTGGAAAGAAGCAGTCTGCACTGGACATGCACACAGAGTTTCATATACAATTTGCTCAGAAGTACCTCTTCAGTTTTGTCAAGTCACTATGCAATTCACTCTAAACAATGCACTCAGAAGTGTGGTCAGGATTTCAACAATGAAATGTGCTCCTTACCTAATATGTATTAAACTCTTGGTAACACTGTTCTGTATCTGACAGCTGGGTACTACAGACAGTCTCTCCACTTGTTCATGTTTTCGAGATGATAAAGTTGTGTGTGGCTTAGTCTTTATGCAGGTTTCCAGTGTTGCATCTCTCATATGGCAATGTGTATCTCTGTGCTTTCATATTTGCTAACTGATGCTGTTTTTTTCATGTTTCTTCCCTAAGCAGTGCCTCCAAAGTCAGGTAAAACAAAATAGTTCTGGGCTAAAAAATAAAGATGGAAACTAGAAAATAAAATTTTGCCTTTGTATAGTTACATGGCTCAGGTATTTTCAACAGGATATCCAAATAAAACCTCATCTTCTGTGTGTATCACATGATAATCTCCATCCAATCCATGTGTGTCATGTGATACTGTCCAAGCAATTTGTGGGTATCATGTGATTCTCTCCATTCAATCCATGTATATCATGTGATACTCTCCATCCAAAATTTGCAATGGCAAGCTATTTTTTAATTCTCCATTGTCCTTTGCCAGCTCAGACCCCCATCCCTTTATAACCTCTATCCCCTTCTACACGAAAAGCCTTTCTACCACTCCTACTCAACTTACTTCTATCTTAATTTCCACTATACATTTCATCTTCTGTAATTTCCTTTCAAGTCCAATTCAAGTCCTGTAAATTCCTGCTAGTAAAATCTTGCATCCAGCTATGTACTTTTTATAATGTATGTACTTTTTGTAATGTATGTACTTTTTATAATGTATGTACTTTTTGTAATGTATGTACTTTTTATAATCTATGTGATTTTTTATCATATGTAATCAATCGCAATTTGTTTATTATCCTGTATTTAATTATTCTTCTCTGTCTCTCATTATGTGGAGCTTTTCTTCCCAGATCTCTCCTGAAAGCAGGTAATCTCTACCCAGTCTGACTTTCCTGGTTACCAAATATCAAATAAATAAGTGAATAATAAATAACTTTCCTGTCTGACTTTCCCACTGTATACATCTCCTTCAAATACTTTCAACACCTATCATATAAATGGGATATTTGTCGGCACATTCCCCTGTATTCTTACCCCTCTGTTCCTTGACTCATCAGCTATGTACTTCCTCTTTCCTTCTTCTGTCTAACTACTGACTAATGTTTCAGACTCCTTAACTTAATTGTATTTATTCCTAACATCTATACATCAACCCAGCTTAACCATGTTTTAGAAATCATATTTAATGGCTGCTTATCACATATATTGCAGATGAACTGCTTGCATATTAACTGCTTTGTTCTTGAAGTTTAGTATCATGCATGTCACCAAAGGGGGAAAAAAAATGACCTGCTTTATGTTTGCATGGTGTCACTAGAACAATTACCAGGTTGTATCTAGATTACTTAAGTACTATGAAATGGATTTTTGTAAAAAAAAAAAAAAAAAAAAAAAAAAGTATCGTAACAATATCTCTGGGAACGTTCCTGCCCTGTCCTTGGCTGAAAATGGGCTTTACTCAGTTGTACTTTCACTTGCAACAGACAAATTAATTAAATAATTCATGGAACAGTTTTGCCATTGCTCCAGTAGTTTCTCGAGCTTCAAGCATATCCCCCTCTGTAATGCTTAAAATCGTGTTGCCTTCATGTCATAGACTCATAGATTCAGAGACTGTAACTAGGCTAACAACCCGTGGTGGTGGGGGGGGGGGGGGGTTCTAAGCCTATCCAAGTTTTCTCCGAAAGAATAATGTTGTCCTGTATCCAAAAAGGACATTAGGCTCAGGCATTTATAAGTTACTTCAGTCCATAAGAGACATGGCTGCCAGGCCCGGTGTAAATTTCCTTCTCCCCATCAACCTAGTGTTTAAACCAGATAATAGATGAACCCAGCTTCACTTAGATGGAAAGCCTGTTCCATAGCAGAGGCAGTCTCTGGAACATATATCTGTCTTTCCAGCACAAAATTCAGGTCCCTAGACCTTGCATTTCTGGTACTCTTTGACTTATGAGTATGTAGGACATTCTTAAGTTTGGGGTTTGTAGATGCCTTGTAAACCAGGAAAAGATCACCCCTCAGCAATCGACGGGAGACTGAGAAGAGGTAAACAGCTTTAAGGTGCTCTGCTTAAGGTAGGTTTGTTGTGCCTTGTATTCTTTTTGTAAGGAATCCTTGAGATCGCTCTAGTTGCTGTATAATCCTGGTCATGTACGTACCAAAGGGAACACTGTACTCTATGACTGGTCTGATAAGAGCAGAGTATAGTAGGATAATGACCTTTTTGGACCTAGATGCCATGCACGTACTTATAAATTGCACAACATAAAAGTATTTCATCACCACTTTGGCCATGTGGTGGTCAGAGGTAAAGCTATTGTCTATGTGCTTTACTCTGATCCGTGGCCACTGAGTTGACTCTTAGGGATGTATTATCAACATTTTTATTTATTTTATTTAACATTTGTTAACCGGGAAAGTCCGACTTGGAACAATGTCAATTTTCAGTGGAGGCCTGGGGAGAAATGCTCCAGATGCATGTCTTTGTAACATGGTTGACTTCCCAAATGGTACAATTATGCATTTCTTAGCATTGAGTTTAAAACTATGGCTTTGGCACCATTTTTATTCAGACAGAGACCTTCTTGAAGAATGCTAGTGTTCATAGGTTCATAGGTTGGTACTAGGCTATCAGGCCTAGGGCCTATACAAGCCTAGCCATAACAATTCCCTGGCTATTTCTTCCCACAATATTTACTTTCCTGGACCCCTGTCTAGCAGGGCGACTGACGTGATCCCTGGGGTGAATTTCCTTTCTCCCATCCAATCATCAAGGTTCCTCTTGAAGAGGTCCAAAGAGGCACTCTGCTTGACATGTATGGGCAATCTATTCCAGAGTCTGGGGAGTCTCTGGGTCAGAAACCTATCCCTCCAGCATGTTTTGTTTATTGTGATGACAAGGTTTAGATCCCTGGAGCGTGTAGCTCTGAGGGATTGGGATTTCTTTAAGCGTAGCATGTCCAACAGCTCTGGGTTTGACATGGCCTTGTATGTTAAGCAGAGATCACCTCTGAGTAGATGATATGCGACAGAGTATAGCTGGAGTTTTTTAAGACGGTCAGCGTAGGGCATCTGCTTTAGGCCTGTGATTCTTTTAGTGAGGTATTTCTGAGGCCTTTCCAGTTGTTGCAGATGTCTTGAGAGGTACATACCAAATGGGGCGTTGTATTCTATAATGGGTCTAATGAGGGATGAGTACAGTGGGACAATGACCTCCTTTTTTCTGGATGAAAAGCCCTTCGTGATGAGGTGTGCCACATAGAAGGATTTCCTGACTGTTGTGGTGATGTGGTTATTGAAGGTGAGACCACTGTCCACCTGTGTCCCTAAGTCTCTTATCACACTTTCTGTGTTTAGTGTACTGCCACCTATATGGTAATTCATGGATACATGTTTTTCCCAAAGGGATAACAATACATTTCTTGGCATTGAGCTTGAGCCCATGGCTCTGGCAGCAAGCATCTGTTTCTGTAAGGCCCTTTTGTAGAGTATCCACATCATTTGGGGATTCAATAATGGCTCCCAGTTTGCAGTCATCTGTAAACTTTGTTAGCCAGAGTCCCTTAGTGTTGACCTGTACTTCAGAGAAGTAAATGCCAAACAAGAGCGCCCCAGGACTGAACCCTGAGGTACTCCACTTGTCACTTGTCTGGAGCTGGATTTGGAGTCGGCTACTTTTACAGTGTGGGTTCTATCAGTAAGCCATTTAGCAACCCATTGGGTGACATAGGGATTAATGCCCAACTTAGTAAGTTTATCTATGATTCCAGAGTGGGGATGGTGTCAAAGGCCTTGGCAAGGTCTAGATAGGCTGTGTGGACCACCTTACCCTTGTCCATGGCTCTGGAGACTGATTCAAAGAAGTCAATCAGGTTCAGGAGACAAGATCGGCCCTTCACAAACCCAAACTGGGTGGGGTCCAGTGTTTGAAGGTTGCCAATGTCTTTGTTTATAAGTTCCATGATAATACGCTCCATGGCCTTGCAGATAAGGCTTGTCAGACTGATGGGACGGTAGTTTCCGGGATCCAAGGTGGATCCCCCCTTGTGGATTGGGATAACTATAGCTCTGCGCCACTCAGTGGGCACGAAACCTGAGGTGAGGCTATGATTAAACATGACACTTAGGTGAGGTGCCAGTTCATATTGTAGTTCATGTAGTACACAGCCCGGGATGTCATCTGGTCCCATGGATGCTGTATTCTTGGCTTTAGAGAGTGCGTTTTGTACCTGTGTGGCCGTTATTACTGGAATTTGGCAATCTTCTGGTATTGAGATGGGCCATTTAGGGGGTGAGGGTGGGGTGAAGTTGGCACTGAATCGATCTGCCAGGATATTGGCAATATCCTTCGGATCAGTATATTTAATGCCATTCTGTTTTAGCTCAGAGCAGATCTGAGCATTGCCATTTAGATTCTTGACATAATTATAGAATGCTTTGTGGTTGTCTTTGGAATCTTTGGCAATTTTATTTTCGTAACTAGCTTTGGAGGATTTTGTGAGGCATCTCAGTTTCTTACTGAGGCTAGTAAGGGAGTTTTTTGCATCCTGGGATTTTCCTCTTTTCTGCAAAAGTTTCTTCCTTTTGTTGTAAAGTTTGTTTATGGCAGGGGACCACCAATTGTATCAAAAGCCTTGTCCAAGTCAATTTAAGCTGTCTGCATAGTCTTACTTTCATCCGATGCTTTGGTTGCCCTCTCAAAAAAGCCTACCAAATTTAATAGGCATGACCTTCTTTAACAAAGCCAAACTGTGAGGGGTCCAGTGTTTGCAGGTTATCTATGTCTTCATGTATCATGTCCATGACGTTTCTTTTCATGGTCTTACATATGAGGCTGGTAAGACTTGCAGGCTTACAGTTATCCAGATCAGTGGTGAGACCTCCTTTGTGCAGGGGAATGACTGTAGTCATCTTCTATTCCTTGGGAACAAAATCTGACAGAAGACTCCAGTTGGAAAGTGATTCAAGTGGACCAGAGAGTTAATGTTTCATGCTATTTCATAAACATCCCAGAATGTTATCGGGGGCCCATAGATACAGTGTTTTTGGTCTTTGAAAGTATATTGATGACCTGTTTCCTAGTAACATTTGGGGGATAATGTTATGTGGTATTTTCTTTGGACTATGGGGGGACTGGGTAGAGAAATTTGAGCTGAACCTGTCAGCCAAAAGTTTGGCAATGGCCTCCATTTTTTTTAATTTCTCCAAATCGTTTGGGTTTCTAATATCATGACAGGAATGGACCCCATTCCTAAGTCAAAGTACAATTAAAGTTCAAGTAATTAGTATTGTTTCACTCTTTGATGTCAGCCAAAATAGCTCTTTGCAGCACCCACAATGTGCCCAGTAATGACTCCTTCTGCAATTCGTATGGAGTTACATGTATTGGTAGCATATCTAAATATGACTGTACACTCTTTTTTATAAGACCCATTGCTCCTACTATGATTGGAACTATCTGGTATCTTTGTTCCACATTGCTCACATTTCTGTTTGCCAACCATGATATTTTATGAGTTTGTGCCTCTCTGTATGCAAGACACTGTAATCAATGGGTGTGGTGATTTCAATGATCAATGCTACTTTTGTCTTCTTTTCTTGGACCACTATATCTGGTTTCCTAGCATCTATCTTGTAAACTGTTGGTAATGGATGATCCCATGTGATGTAAACTTCATCATTTTTTATGATGCTTTGTGGCTCATGTTTCCAGTGTTTTTCAGCCACTTCAATACAAATATTTTGCACAATTCCCAGTGCAACAGTCTCACCACATTATTATGCTTTCACTATACAGTCATTCTGCTATTTGTATATTGCAACCAGCAACAAAGTGTGCAACTGTTTCCAATTCTGTTTTACAAAACCTACATTTGTCTGTTTCTCCCACGTGTTCAATGGACTTTGTAAACCAACGTGTACGTAGCACACTATCCTAGGCCACCAATATTAACCTTTCATCTCTTGGTTTGAATTCATCTCTCCTTAACCATTCCTGCATTCATTCCTGATCAACATGAGGTTCTTCCAGAAGTTTTCTATACTTGCAACTATATTTATGCATTTTCCACATTTTGTGCCTTCTCATCTGGTCCTTCACCTTATATTCTTTCTTTTGTTTTATGGCACATTCGGTTGATGCCTGGTTTTTATCCAGTTGTGGTTTGATTTCCATTCCTGATTTATGCCAATATGCTTCTGGTAGCCTAAGCAGGGAAGTCATCTTAGATTTATTCTCTTCATGTTTCAAAACTTTCACTATGTTTGGGTCTTATGAGGTCATCAGATATGTGTGGAGTCCCACGATTGCAGATATGGGTATATATAATTTCGGTATGCACTGATTTTTATAAATCATTTGGTGAGCATGAAGCATCCTTCTTGTTTTCTTATCTAATCTATCCACCACATTTTGGGGCCAGTCAGTCACTCCAAAACTGTAAGCTAGGACAGGAAGAGCAAATAGGTTTATAGCTTGAATTTTGTTCCTAAAATGTCAACACTGTTTTCAGGATTAATTTAAGTCTTCTAAATTACTCCTTACTAAGTTTTATTCACATTTGTTCATGTTTTATTGTTGATCCTTCATCATTTCCCAGATATTTATACACTCTCTCTTGCTCAAGTTATTTTATATCACATTCTTGTCCCAAACTGATGTTTTCTTGGTGCTACAGTTTTCCTGCTTTAAAGGTTGCTTTTGCACATTTATCAAGACCGAATGACATTTTTATATGATCAAGTTTTGATAACTTGCAGTTATACTTTCAGTTCCTCATCTGATGAGCTATGCAGTTTCAAATCATCGACAAAGAGAAGATGAGAAGTCTTTACACTTTGTTGTTTTCTAGGAGCCAAATTATAGCCATGGCCTAAGCTGTTAAGTAGACAGATTAATGGGTTAAGGACAAAGCAGAATAGTGGCGGTGACAGAGAGTCACCCTGGAATATCCTCCTTTAAATTTTTATCCCTGGAATAATATTTTTCCTTTATCATGGCTTAATTGCAAAGCAGTCTGCCACAGTTTCATTGTCACTGTAATGTAGTTGATCAGTGTAGGGTATATCTTATACATTTTAAGCACCCTTTTATCCATGAATGTGGGATACTATCAAATGCTTTTTTGTAGTCACTCCATGCCATACTTACATTCTTCCCCTTTTTAAAGTTCTCCACTATGACTTTATTTAACAGAAAATGATCCTTTGTTCCATATGACTTTATTTATTTACATTTGTTTACCTGGGAAATTCCGACTGGACGCAGGTCCTTTTTCAGTGGATGTCCGGGGAGAAAATCTCCACATCATGTACATGATAGAGATACAAAGTTGCAGCAATAGTAACAACATTACAGGTTGTTGGCTTTAATACAATAACAAGATATTGATTATCAACAGTATATACATAAAATGTTGCAAGTTAAGATAGTTTCTTGTCATTTATAATATTAGTAACAAAGTTATCAGACAAGATGTTAAAGTATGTAAAGAGAACTAGCTATTTCTGACTGTGGTTAGTAGTGGCGGTAGTATAGCTGGGTTAAAAGTCTAGGTGGGGGGGGGGTAAGGGTGGGGGTGTTAGTCTGGATTAAAACCAGGACAAAGCCAGTGCAAATTTAAGTGGAATTTGAGTGCAGTCCTGAAAAGGCTGCTAGAAGTTAGAGTAGTTATAGAGGGTGGAATATTTTATTGCCCTTTTGTTCTATTCCCATAATTGAGTTTTCTTTTAAATGACTATAGACTCTGTCAGCATCATTTCCAGTGTATAGTTTATACGTCATCTGAAGGTGTTACTGGTCAGTAATTTTTAGGGTAGCTTGCAGGTTCACGCAACTAGAAGCATTGTTTTTCCTGTTCATAGCAACTGTCTAATGTACACAGATAACCCTCTCCTCTTACCTCCCAACACTCATATCTGTGAGAGATGCACTTATATCACCAACCAAGACTGGACTAGCTGGTCAAGAGGAGAAGGTCAACACCAGCAACTCACTACATAGAACACACAGCCCTCCAAAACACCAACCATCACAACCCACACATAGAAACACAAACCATACATCCACCTTCGCGGAGGCTCTCAATAAATATTTACCCAAACAACAGAACCCCCTCCCCAAGACAGAAATGCTCTCGACCACCACAACACAACACCAACCCCAGAGCACATAGCTCACCACCACAGTGTGCCCCTCAACCCAAGCCCTTAAGACAAAGGACTTTGCCCAATGTACTAATCATAGGAGACTCAATTGTGAGGCACACTGATGTCCCACTCACCAGCATGGACAAGGAGAAGGTGACAGTCCGTTGTCTATCAGGTGCCAGGATCTGCCACATAACACATGCACTCAGGTCACTCCACAGCAAGTACAAATATGACTCAGTCATTGTCCATGTGGGTGTGAATTACCTGAGATGTACCTCTCTGGACTACACAAAAAGAGATGTGATGGCACTCTCAGATTATGTGGCCCAGGCAGGTATGACCCTAGCCCTGAGCAGTATCCTACAATCACCCCCAATGATATCACAGTATGTGCAGAAAATGATTGACTTCAACAACTGGCTAAGTTCCTGGTGTCAGTCTAAGGGGATACAGTATCTGTTGGCCTGGGACGATATGATCTACAGACCTCGATGCTTTGCCAAAGACGGCCTGCATCTGTCACCCCTGGGATTCCAGACACTGGCTAAGGCTCTTGCCACCCTTATAGTGCCTTTCTTAGGCAGTGTTCCAAAGACCAAAATTCCACTGTAACAGGTACAAACAAATGCAATCTGAGGGTCATGCTGCTCAATGCTAGAAGTCTAAATCTCAAGATGCACTCACTCTAAGCTCTCCTCAAATGGAGAATGTTGACATCTGTGCTGTAAGGGAGACCTGGTTTAAAGAGGCAGAAAGCACCCCTGAGCTCCCAGGCTACAACTCATTCCATACATTTTGGCCCCAGAACACAGCCAGAAGCTCCAAAGACAGTGGTGTTTCCATATTCTTAAAGGATATGCACACGTCTAGACTGGTAGCCCAGCACAATGCATCCGAGATACTTCAGGTACAACTAACATAGGTAAGATGGTAATACAAGTCATAGACTGCTACAGAACCCCAAACATGTTCCTAGACTCTCACTCCTGGTTCATAGGCACCCTGGAATCTATCAAGGTCCAACACAATACTCTCATACTGGGTGACTTCAACTACCCTTCCATCAACTAGGAAAACTATTCAAGTACTAATGTACAAGCCCAACACTTTCAGGAATTTACCAGTTACAATGCCCTGGACTAGCTCATTCTGACCCCCACTAGAGGAAGCAACATCCATGACTTGTTTATCACGAAAATGGGAGACCATTGCTCCACACCTATAGTCAATTCCTCCCTGGTTAAATCTGACCACAAACTGAACACCATGGTTAAATCTGACCACAAACTGATCACCATGGAAATCTCCATCTCAACTACACCCCCTGCTAAGGTGACCACCCTGAAAAACTTCTTTAAAACTGACTTTGGGCTCCTAAAAATAGAGGTAGCTAACCTCTCGGCACCCATGCCAATGGGAAATCGGTGCATGGCTGCCGAATCATACACCAATGTACTGTACGAGCATGTACACAAATGCATGGACCTTGCCATACCAAATAGAACTAAGATGCTCTCCTACAAAAAAAAGGAAACCAATCTGGTGGTCCCCAGACATCAATAAACTCTGCAACAGAAGGAAGAAACTGCTGCAGAAAAAAATGAAGTCGCAAGACTGGAAAACCTCCCTTATCAGTCTCAACAAAAAGCTGAGATCCCTAATCAAATCCTCTAAAGCCAGCTATGAAGGCAGAATTGCAGCTGACACCAAAAACAACCACAAAGCCTTCTATAGTTATATAAAAAACCTCAAAGGCAATACCCAGATTTGCTCTGAGTTATTGCACAATGGCACCTTCTATACCGAGCCAACAAATATAGCCAACATACTGGCCGACAGATTCAGTACCAACTCTACCCCTCTCTCCTCCCCAAGGGCCCTATCACAATACCAGAAGAAAGCCTGGTACCCACCATTTTCTGAGGCACAGGTAAAGTCTGCATTGTTCAAAGCCAAGAATACAGTGTCCATGGGACCTGATAATATCCTTGGCTCCATTCTACATGAGTTACAAAACAAACTGGCACCACATCTCTGTCTTCTGTTCAATCACAGCCTTACCTCAGGCTATGTCCCTAATGAATGGCGCACTACTACAGTCATCCTGTTCCATAAAGGGGGGAGCAACTACAGACCCTGGAAACTATCGCCCCATTAGCCTGACGAGTTTGGTATGCAAATCTATGGAGCACATCATCATGGACCTGCTTAACAAAGATATAGGCAATCTTCAAACTCTTGACCCCACACAGTTTGGCTTTGTCAAGGGGAGATCCTGTCTGCTGAACCTGGTTGACTTCTTTGAGGCAGTCACCAAGGCTGTGGATGAGGATAAGGCCAAGGCCTTTGATACCATTCCCCACTCAGGTATCATTGATAAACTCACCAAACTAGGCATCAATCCTTACATCACTAGGTGGGTTGCAAATTGGCTCACAGACAGGGCCCAAAGAGTGAAAGTTGTGGATTCCAAATCAGACTGTCGACCAGTTACTAGTGGAGTCCCACAGGGCTCGGTCCTGGGCCTTCTCCTGTTTGGCATCTACTTCTCAGAAGCCCAGGCCAACACAAAAGGACTTTGGCTGACCAAGTTTGCTGATGACTGCAAGCTAGGAGTCATTATCAACTCCCCAAGTGATGCAGACATCCTACAAAAGGACCTCTCTGAGACCAATGTCTGGTGTTGAAACCATGGCCTAAAGCTTAATGCCAAAAATAACTTTGGAAAAAACTAATTTCTCATGAATTACCACATTGATGTGAGCCCACTGAACACTGAAGGTAACATAAGAGATCTGGGCACCCAGGTCGACAGCCACCTCACCTTCGACCACCACATTGTCACTGTGGTCAGAAAGTCCTTCTACATGGCACATCTTATAACCAAAGGTTTTGCATCCAGGAAGAAAGAGGTCATCATCCCTCTCTACTCATCCCTCATTAAACCAATAAGCGAATATAACACCCCATTTGGCATGTACCTGACCAGACATCTACAACAGCTGGAGAGGCCACAAAAGTACCTCACAAAAAGGATCCTAGGCCTTAAACACATGGCCTACATGGACAGACTCAAGAAACTTCAGCTGTTCTCAGTCTCTTATCGTCTACGTAGAGGTGATCTCTGCTTGACTTACAAAGCCATGTCCAACCCAGCCCTACTTAAAATGCAACACCTAAAGAAATCCAAATCCCCCCGCGCTACACACTCCAGAGATCACAACCTCATTACCACAATTAACAGAACATGCTAGAGTGACAGGTTTATCTCCCAAAGACTGCCCATAATCTGGGATAAGCTTCTCATTCATGTCATGCTGAGCACCTTGCTGGCCATCTTCAAGACAAATCTTGACGAGTGGATGAGTAACAGAAAGTTCACTCCAGGAATCATTCCAGTTGATCTATTGGATAGGGGCACTGTGAACTAACATTGGGTGGCACGGTGCCTGGGCAATTTTTTGGGCTAGGCTTGTAAAGGCTCCAGGGCCATTAGCATAGTACACACCTATAAACCTATAAATAGTTCTTATTCATGGCTAAATCTTCATGCAAAGATGTTAATACTTTTAACCAGAAGTTAGGTACTGCATCTGGCCTGGGGGTTTCCAGTTAGGAGCTTTTCTTAACTTTGTTTCAGTCTCTCTGGCTATTACTTCATTCCATTTCATATCCTGCACCTTCAAACTTATTATTGTTTCTTTTACGTCTTCTATCCATTTAACATCTTTGTTATGTTCCATAGGATCTTCATAGATACTTCTCCAAAATTTATCTATTTCTTCTTTTTTTGATGGTCTTTCTATCCCCTTTACCTTATTTCCCAATTCTCTATAAAACTTTTTGGGGTCATCAATAAATTGCTTATTTTGTAGTTTTCCTTTATATTTATCTGCATATAAGTTTTTCCGACTGTGCTGAGATTTTTAGCTTATTTGCAATAGTGCATGACAGATCCTGATCTGTTTTAATACTGCGCATTGCTTTTATCACGTCTATCTTTCTAAGTATATTTGATCTGTTCCCTCTCCTATATTCTTCTAACAGTGACACTTCTTGTCTTAGTTGCTTTATAGTTTTTTCTATTCAGTACTTCCATGATGGTATTCGATTTCTCCCATTCCTTTCCCTCACTACCCTGTGTTCTTGTGGTAGAACTTTATTGGTTATTAATTTAGCTGCATAATAATACATCCTGTTTACTTCTGTTATATTGTATGGATCTCTATGGACAGTCCTAATTACTGTGTTCATTTGTTTTATCAAACTTCTGACTTTTGGGGTTTTACTGTCCTTCTGCAGTCTATTTCTTTCATTGATCTTAATATGTCTATATATCTCTATTAAGTCAAGTGAAGCAACTCTTCTCTTCGCTCGTTTTCTTCTAAACTGTGGGCACATTTTTTGTTTTCCATTTTTTTTGGGTATTCTATAGAAAGTTCTATAGTATCTTCCTGTGACACATTCTCTTCAATTTCATCCTGTGCCATCTGCTGCTCTGTCATATGGGAACTCACTGGCCTATCACTCCTCAACATTGACTGCATCAGAGTTTCCACAGTTTCCGGTTCCTTCTCTTGCTGTCCAGCTTCAAGTGAACGTTTATACTTATTTCCTGTGGAAGGCTCTAAAATATCTTCATATGGCACCTGACCAATTGCTTCCATTTCAGTGTGGGTGATGCCATTTAAAATAAGTACTGTGCATTGTTGTGCATTTCCCCTGAGGTTACGGACAGAATTGTAGAAAGCTTTGTTGCCATCTTTTTCCTAATAATCTATTTTTTTTCTTCAAATTTAGCGTTTGCTGCCTGTTTAGATTAGTCGGGGGATTTTAGTAGCTTTGTTCCTCCTATGCCTGGCCAAATTTTTTTTCTAGTAGAGAGAGAGGTTAAGCTTGAAATAGTTCCTAAAGGTTTTTTGTTTTTGTCAATATCCAATAGTGGTTAACTGCAGACCCTCCCTGGCAACATACCAATCAAGTGTACCTCATTACAGGGAATGTTCCTCATTTGGGGATCTTAAAAAGGTCATGTTCCTCGAACTTCCATATTGAAAGGGTTTGTTACACATTCAATGTTACCATTTTAACTGATATCCATGGTAAATAGAACTGAATCATATTAATTCATTAAAAGAGCTGTTCTTTAAGCAAAAACCCCATAATTTACCCATCCTATGAGCTTCTTAAATTAAGTTGTTAGTAAGCTGGTAGTAGGGGTTCCACATTTTGCCCATTTATTCCACATTATGAGAGGTAGTGTTCCTCATTTTGGAGTTGGAAGGTTGAGAGCTATGTCTGGCAAAGCAACGTGGTCTGTCAACCATTTCCCCCAAGGCCATCAAATATTATAACCCTCTTTGACTGACACCAGAAGATTAATTAGTTCTTAAAATCAATCATTTTCTGTTGGTAATTTGGCATCATCCTTTGATAAGGTAGTATGCTGCTCAGAGCTAGGTTCATATCTGCCCGATATACATAATCAGAGAGCTCAATCATGTTTCACTTCACCTAGTCATTGGAGGTATGTCTCAGGTGATTAACACTAGCATGGACTATGACAGAGTCATACTGGTACCGGTGGTTCAATGACCTGAGTGCCTATATGACTCCATGGATCCTAACACCAGAAAGCCAGGTAACTGTCACTCTTTCCTTACTTATTCTGCTGAAGGGGTATTGGTGTGCCTCACTATAGAATCACCAATGAACAACACATTTGGCCATGTACTACTTTGTCTTAAGGACTTAGCAGTAGAGGCAATGGATACAGTGTTACTAGTTGTGGGTGGTGTTTTAATGGAGTGCTTACATAATGGCCAAGGACACTTTCTTTGACTAGGCTGTGCAGGAGGTCTTAGTGTTTTAGGAAGGTTACCTGTAAGTGCCTCAGTATCAGTAGTTTTATGTGTAGGGTCTTTACCCTGTGTAGTAGGCATGGTGCAAGAGTCACTGACAACCTCTATAGGATTAGTTTTGGTTGTATGAGAGAGTTTTGCCTCCAGTGTTAAAGTATATCTATACCCCTTGCATAGTGTATTTGTTTTATTAAGGATAAGTTGGTTAACAGTGTACATGAGGCAATTGCTACAATGCCTTAGAATGCCCATCTTAGCTAGACTGGCCACAGACATAGTCAGAAAGTGCATATCCATGGCCACTGAGCAATTAGGGAGGAGTGAGGAAAACTTAAACACTGAACAAGTCAATAAGACAAGCAACTTGATGAGTAACACTTAGCTATGAGTAAACTAGATGCTCTAGCAATTAATAAAACAAATAAACAAAATAAAATGAAATTTGTCTTGACAGTAATGCCACAAGACTGCAAACCACAGACCAAAACAAAGACACTTAGAGCAACAGGCACAATAAGCCTTCACCAGCAATTCACAGCTCTGAAGGCTGTAGGCTATTCTCTCCTAAAACAAGAGTGTAGACCACAAACCTCCTTATTGTAAAATAACGTGTTTGGAGCCCAAGTACTTAAAACAAAACCAAGACAGTTTTAGAATAACAGACACACTAGAACCAGCAATTCCAAGCTCAGAAGGGTATAGGCTATCCTAGTCTATCCTGCCACAAGAGTATAGACTACAAACCTTTCTAATGAAAAATAACTGGTTTGGAGCAACAGTATACTTCCCTTAGTGCTGCGTATGTTACTATGTAACAGTATACTTCCCTTAGTGCTGCATCTGTTACTATGTAACAGTATACTTTCCTTAGTGCTAGGTCTGTTACTATGTAACAGTATAATTTCCTTAGTGCTGTGTCTGTTACTATGTAACAGTATACTTTCCTTAGTGCTGCGTCTGTTACTGTGTAACAGTATACTTTCCTTAGTGCTACGTCTGTTACTATGTAACAGTATACTTTCCTTAGTGCTGCGTCTGTTACTGTGCAACAGTATACTTTCCTTAGTGCTACAGTCTGTTACTATGTAACAGTATACTTTCCTTAGTGCTGCGTCTGTTACTATGTAACAGTATACTTTCCTTAGTGCTACGTCTGTTACTATGTAACAGTATACTTCCCTTAGTGCTGCATCTGTTACTATGTAACAGTATACTTTCCTTAGTGCTGCGTCTGTTACTATGTAACAGTATACTTCCCTTAGTGCTGTGTCTGTTACTATGTAACAGTATACTTCCCTTAGTGCTGCATCTGTTACTATGTAACAGTATACTTTCCTTAGTGCTGCGTCTGTTACTATGTAACAGTATACTTTCCTTAGTGCTGCGTCTGTTACTATGTAACAGTATACTTCCCTTAGTGCTGCATCTGTTACTATGTAACAGTATACTTCCCTTAGTGCTGCGTCTGTTACTATGTAACAGTATACTTCCCTTAGTGCTACGTCTGTTACTATGTAACAGTATACTTCCCTTAGTGCTGCGTCTGTCACTATGTAACAGTATACTTCCCTTAGTGCTACAGTCTGTTACTGTGTAACAGTATACTTCCCTTAGTGCTGCGTCTGTTACTATGTAACAGTATACTTTCCTTAGTGCTGCAGTCTGTTACTATGTAACAGTATACTTTCCTTAGTGCTACGTCTGTTACTATGTAACAGTATACTTTCCTTAGTGCTGCAGTCTGTTACTATGTAACAGTATACTTTCCTTAGTGCTGCGTCTGTTACTATGCAACAGTATACTTTCCTTAGTGCTGCGTCTGTTACTTTGTAACAGTGTACTTCCCTTAGTGCTGCAGTCTGTTACTATGTAACAGTATACTTCCCTTAGTGCTGCGTCTGTTACTATGTAACAGTATACTTTCCTTAGTGCTGCATCTGTTACTATGTAATAGTATACTTTCCTTAGTGCTACATCTGTTACTATGTAACAGTATACTTTCCTTAGTGCTACGTCTATTACTATGTAACAGTATACTTTCGTTAGTGCTGCATCTGTTACTATGTAACAGTATACTTCCCTTAGTGCTGCGTCTGTTACTATGTAACAGTATACTTTCCTTAGTGCTGCGTCTGTTACTATGTAACAGTATACTTTCCTTAGTGCTGCGTCTGTTACTATGTAACAGTATACTTTCCTTAGTGCTGCATCTGTTACTATGTAACAGTATACTTTCCTTAGTGCTGCGTCTGTTACTATGTAACAGTATACTTTCCTTAGTGCTGCGTCTGTTACTATGTAACAGTATACTTCCCTTAGTGCTGCGTCTTATGTAACAGTATACTTCCCTTAGTGCTGCATCTGTTACTATGTAACAGCATACTTTCCTTAGTGCTGCATCTGTTACTGTGTAACAGTATACTTTCCTTAGTGCTACAGTCTGTTACTATGTAACAGTATACTTTCCTTAGTGCTGCGTCTGTTACTATGTAACAGTATACTTTCCTTAGTGCTGCGTCTGTTACTATGTAACAGTATACTTCCCTTAGTGCTGCGTCTGTTACTATGTAACAGTATACTTTCCTTAGTGCTGCGTCTGTTACTATGTAACAGTATACTTTCCTTAGTGCTACGTCTGTTACTATGTAACAGTATACTTCCCTTAGTGCTGCATCTGTTACTATGTAACAGCATACTTCCCTTAGTGCTGCGTCTGTTACTATGTAGCAGTATACTTTCCTTAGTGCTGTCTGTTACTTTGTAACAGTATACTTTCCTTAGTGCTACGTCTGTTACTATGTAACAGTATACTTCCCTTAGTGCTGCAGTCTGTTACTATGTAACAGTATACTTTCCTTAGTGCTGCGTCTGTTACTATGTAACAGTATACTTTCCTTAGTGCTGCATCTGTTACTATGTAACAGTATACTTTCCTTAGTGCTACGTCTGTTACTATGTAACAGTATACTTCCCTTAGTGCTGCAGTCTGTTACTATGTAACAGTATACTTTCCTTAGTGCTGCATCTGTTACTATGTAACAGTATACTTTCCTTAGTGCTGCATCTGTTACTATGTAACAGTATATTTCCCTTAGTGCTGCATCTGTTACTATGTAACAGTATACTTCCCTTAGTGCTGCATTTGTTACTATGTAACAGTATACTTCCCTTAGTGCTGCGTCTGTTACTATGTAACAGCATACCTTCCTTAGTGCTGTGTCTGTTACTTTGTAACAGTATACTTTCCTTAGTATTTTGGCTCACAGAAAGTGACCATGAACTTCAAAAAAGGCCCAAGTATTCCTTAGGTGTTCCTGTGGGCAGTACAGAGGCATCAAACTCCTGTCACATTGCATGAAAGTTCTGGAGAAGGTAATTGATAAACAGATACACAGAGTAGTAGAATGTAAGATGGAGATGAACAGTTTGGGTTCCGATCAGGATGCAGCACAACTGACCCGATGTTTGCATTGAGACAGATACTTGAGATGAAGCTAGAGATGAAGAGAGAGTCCAACTGGGCATTGCTAGACTTGGAGAAAGCATATGACAGGGTCCCAAGAAAGCTCAACTGAGCCACACTGCATTGGTTCAAAATCCCAGAAAAATTGGTAGAATTAGTGCAGGCTATGTACAAGGACCCAATGACTCAAGTACGAACAGTGTTCGGCCTCACAGAGGGGTTCCCAGTGGAAGAGTTTGTACACCAGGTCTCAGCTCTGAGCCCATTGCTGTTCATACTGGTGATGGACTACATTAGCAAACAGGTTGGAAGGGACGGATCAACAAAGCTGCTGTATGCAGATGATGTGGCGGTACAGGCAGACTCTGAGCTAGAACGTCAGCACAGGATAGGAGAATGGAATGCAAAACTGAAGGTGCATGGGATGAGAATAAGCACAGATAAGATGGTGGTAATAGCAGCAAATTGGGGAAATCAGAAGAAGATGGGAATAGAGATAGAAGGGAAGATACTGGAACAGGTAAACAGCTTCAAGTATCTGGGATGGGTAGTTGAGGAGAAGGGTAGTCTAAATGAAGTGGCCAAAGCTAGAATCAGAGGGGCTGCAGCCAACTGGCATAGAATATCAGGTGTAGTCTATGATAGAAGAATGCCAAAGAAGCTGAAAAGTATGGTGTACAAGACAGTGGTGCTACCAGTACTACTGTGTGGTACAGAAACCTGGGCAGTGAAGGCAGAACAGTTGAAGAAGCTAGAGGTGATGTAAATGAAGTGCCTGAAAAAGGTGGTAGGATGCACACTGTGGGACAGACGAAACAATGAGGACATAGGAGTAGAAGCCAAAGTAGCTCCAATTGCAGAAAGGATCAAAGAGAACAGGTTATGGTGGTTTGGACATGTGTAGAAAAGCAGAAGACAATCTGGTGAGGAAGATTTGGGACAGACAGGAAGAAGGTAAGAGGAAGGGAGGATGTCCAGCAAAGAGGTGGATGGATTGTGTGAAAGAAGATCTGCGACAGTCAGACATGAGTGTTGAAGAAGGCAGGAGTCTGGCACTGAATCAAGTGAGATGGAGACAGTTAACACAATACCCCGACCCCCCCCCCATGTAGAGAAATGGGGAAAAGGGGGCTGATGATGATAATGATTCCTTAGGTTTTCCTTATCCAAGGACTCAGTCAACTCTTGAGTATCTGCTTGGCTATAAACATATTTTTAATGTTGAGAAATATGTTCAAACTCAATAAATAACAATGGGTCTTGATAATAATTACTTTTGATGGGACACCATGACCCCATGTGCAAAAATAGGAAAAGGGGGAATTTGGATGGATGGATGGAATATGAGAATGTAACATATTAAGAAACCAAAAACTTTAAAAAAAAGAGTCTCAGTGTAAGGCAGATTAACATTTATTTCATGTCATTGGTACATATACATAGAATCTGTAGCACTTATAACTTTGTGTACATAGTTTTGTACAATAAATTGTTTTCCTGATGTACAAACGGTTCACAAATTCAAACAGTGAGTTTGCGGGCATTTGAATAACATAAAGGTTAGTCAAGATTCAGAGACTAGTTGCCTAGTATGCATGACAGCTTGGATACTAGTCTTAGTCATAGTCCCACAGTTACGGTTACCAGACATCAAGAGGTGATGCAT
>NC_056729.1:1772843492-1772858492 GCF_019279795.1 Protopterus annectens
TATTCTGAAAAAATATTCAAACTACTACTTGCTTTAATGTAATTTCTTAGTCTGTTCCATGTATCAGTTACTCTGTCAGAGAACCAGTAAGTACACTTCTCATTCCTACAGTATCTCCTACACAGGCTGTCTGATGATTCTCTAGCACTTTTTGATTCATAGATTCATAGATTAGTACTAGGCTAACTGCCCTTGCGAGCCATTTTAAGCCTAGCCAATTATCCCCAATGAGATTCAAACCCTATATCTTGTGTTTGTAAGGCAAACACCTTAACCATTAGGCCATCCTCCCAACCCCAAAATAAACTCCCACTGTCAGTCCCAAACCCAGGACCTTGGAAACACTAGTCTGTGCAACCTACCACTAAGCCATGACTCTTGATAACTCAAGCATTCCCAGAAAGTATATAAATACACCACATACCTGAACCTCATAAATATCTGCATGAAACACTGCACAGATTCAGATGTTTTAGTCTTTCATAATAACTTCAATGTTCATATACATGGATGTCCTTGGCATATTTCCGTTGTAGCCTTTTCAGTTTATCCATGCTTTTTTCAGATAAGATTTCCATATTATTATTACATATTCAACTTTGGGTCTAATATAACTAACAAATAATGACTTCATCATTTTTGACTTTATAGACTTTATAAATCTTTTATACAACCTGTAGTTCTATAACTATCTTTAACCAAATGGTTGACATGATTAGAAAAACTCAGAGATGGCTCTACCTATATACCCAGGTCCTTAAATGAATCTACAGATTCAATCACTGTGTGCTGTATTAAATATTCGCCTTTCAATTTATTTCTTCCAACTCTCACATTCTTAGTCTTTGATGTAGTTATCAGCATACTGTTCTCCTGTGTCTCTAAATGGTCAATTTAGTCAAGTTCTTTTGCAAAAATGCCCTGTTTGTAACACTTGTAATCAGTTTACCAATTTTAAAGTCATCTGCATACAGACTGTGTCCAACTCCTGTATGATAACGGCCATGTGATATGTGTTAGCCATGCGGCTGTCCATCTTATCAGGACTGCATTAGTACCTGCTACTCCTTAATAAGTGCCTCATAGATGTTGCATTGTGTTAATCGTACCATACAGTTATCTTCACAAACTGTGTTCAGCTTTTCTTGTTTGCACTTAATTTTATTACTTATGTTGACTTTACTTTCTTAAACTCTAGCCAAGGCAGAACCTGTAAACAGTCTACATGGATTATCACCTTGGATAAAAATAAAATAAAATGAAAATCATAAAATAATTGAGTTTTCTTCTGATACCATAAATACATGAAGCTTGGGTATTGAAGGTCTATTGCCCTTTAAGGTACACAGTCCATTGTCTTGACACTGTCCACATCTCTATTATTGGTACCACTCTAACTGGACTATCATATTCTAGGACTCTAATTCTAAATTTCATCTGCAAAGGGATCTTTTCCTTAATATTGATGGTTGTTGTTGTTGTTGTATCTTTCGGCTTTTCCCGGTTAGGGGTTGCCACAGTGGAACTCCGGTCCGCTAATGATTGGCAGTAGATTTTTACGTACCGAATTGCCAGCCCTGACATACAACCTTCAACGAAGGTACGCCCACTCACGCATGTCTCCACACGGAAGACGCTTTAGCTGAGAATCGAACAGGACAATGTCTTACTGTGAGGCGACGGCGCTACCGCAGCACCACCACCGCAGTTCCTTAATATAAACTCATTAAAATGCTCATTCACTGTGTTTGTCCACCCAAAGACTCCACTAGAAAGAATGCTTCCCATGGTGTTTGCATACATACCCAACACAACATTATGAGGAAGCTTCACACCCCAAATTAATATAAACTTTATCCATTGTCACACCATTTCTAGACAAAGAGGGCAAAGTCAATAAAATAGAAGCTCTGTGACTTTGTCTACTATAACAGACTATGCCTTCTAAAGAACTTAACATTTTGTCCCCTGACTCTGTATAAGCATTTTAAGGGATTGCAGTATGTGTGTGTGTGCGTGTGTGTGTGTGTGTGTGTGTGTGTGTGTGTGTGTGTGTGTGTATGTATGTATATATATATATATATATATATATATATATATATATATATATATATATATATCCATATGGAACTATGTTGATCCATCAAAATTACTTTGTTGAAAATGTACTTTTGCAAAACACAAAATACTGGGGGAAAAAAAATCCCACAAAAAATAAAAAAAAATAAAAAACAAAACACTAAATTACATTCATGCAGGGGAGCAAGCCCCCCTGCACCCCCCTACTTAAAAAAACTAACTCTGAGATTGCACTACAGTGGGAAAAAAGATATATTCCCTTATCCCCACAGTAACGCAATTTGGCTTTCTCAAAAATGCACTTTCGATGTAGTGCACTTTCGTGGAAGTGGGCTTGGCCTTCTGTTTGTCGATGAAATGTACTTTTAATAAACAGAAGGAGACCCATATATATATATACATACACACACACACACACACACACACACACACACACACACATATATATATATATATATATATATATATATATATATATACACACACACACACACACACACACACACACACACACACACACACACACACACACACTGTGGAGTTACTGACATCTAGGCACACTTGAAGCTTTTAAAGACTCCAAACTATCCCCAAACATTCTTTTTTACACCAATATAAGAATGTGGTTTTGGCTACAGGCTGCAGCCTAGATACAATACCGTGTCCTCTTCTATCTTTAACACAGTACAACAACCTGCTCCTTATACATGGCTTGAAGCATGTACCGGCATAATAAATTCTTGATTATAATCACAGCTGGCTACCACAGCTTGCCCACTCAAAGCTTACTTGAGTTACTGTAATAACAGTTAAATGAGTGTATATTTACCCTTATTTAGCTTGTTTTTCCCCTCAGGTAAATTTTGCAAAGGTGCGGTTAAGAAGTTATGGTATTATTACTGCTAAAGACAAACTTTCTAGAATAACCCTGTTTTACCAGGAATACCCCCACTTGTTATTTTGGCTCACAAGGGCAGTTAGCTTAGAACTAACCTATGAACCTATGGGAACAGCGGTAGGCCATCCCTGTATCGTTTTTACCTTGGCATGCCTTGGTTGATCTTCCAACCAGTTAATTGCTGATAAAGATATCAGCTGAGTCAGTGGTTAACCCTGGCCTTTTCGGGATTTTCTGTACCTTCTTAACATACTGAAAATGTTCTCCCATGACAGACATACACCAGTACTATCTATGATGACAAGAGCAAAGAATCTCCAGCAACTGCTAGGATGTGATCTACCATCCTCTGAAATATTGAAGAATTTTCCATTCCAAAGGGTATCTTGGTGAATTCATACAACCCAAAGAAAATGTGGAATGTCCTCTGCCTTGCTCTGGGTATTGAGGTGATCTTCCAGTAACCTATAGTCAGATAAGAGTCATCAAACACTCAGCACGACCTAACTGCTACAAAGTTTCAACTGTTTTGGGCACCATGTAAGCATCTTGTTTTTGTGATTATTTAATTTCCAGCTGAATACAGTGGCACCCTACCAATATGCATAGTGTGGGTCACTGAGACGCATAAGCCAACATAGGATTGACTATCAACAAATATGAAACATTTCAAAACCGACTCTTTTAACATTGCCTTCTCAGCAGGTGACTAGTTGCTTGTTCAGAATTTGCACATAATATTTAAATTCTTTTGATATCCGTTTTTGATAATCTATTACCAACTTAGCTTAGACTGATTTGTTCTATAAATTTACCAGAAACAATTCCAAAAAAGAATATGACAAAAACAGAAAAAAAAAATCTGGTTAGTTTTTCTGACACCAGTGTTTCACTAAGATCATGTCAAGTTCAGAGAAACGTATAATCAGGTAAAAATGCAATTACTGCCAGCAAAAATCTATTGCATTTTAATTAACATATTTGCCTTAACCATAAAAAATGTCAGTCTACCATCAGCAATGTTCTTCCTTCAGGCCATAACACTACTCCAATGCCCCTTCTTTATCTTGATAATTCTGTCACCGTTAATAAGTACCTTAAGTAAACTTAAAGCGAGATCATCTTTCTCTTACAGCAATTGCCATGAAATAGTTTTTCATTATAATACTACATTAATCGACCAGTCTATAAAAGACAATAACATTCTCTCATTGTGGAAATATAAATACATATTCCTGCTTAAGGGTGGACCCTCTAAGGAGATGAGCAACTGCTACCCCAACATCACTCTGTCTCCTCTGTACAGTATCTTAGACAAATAAATCTGTCCACAAACAGCTCCTCAAGTATTTCTCAGGCCTCATCAACTTCTCAGATGTGCAATGTTGATTTCATCCTAATTGTTGTACAGCTAGAGCTGGACACAGCCAGATACAGTCAGTTACACCTCGGCAAAGGCAATGTAGTAGTTGCAATATCCCTAGACCTTTACAAAGGCTTTGGCATGAAGAATTAATTACTTGAAGCAGTTACATATCATGACATGTTCATGTCTCATCTCCAGATAAGTTAGGGGGTTCTCAGACTAACTTGAAAACAAACAAGTCATAAAATGGAATTACTCCGTCTCTTCCCTAGGTCTGCTCATAACCATTTTGAAAGATATGCAGTGGTCAGTTTAAGTATAACTTGGGGATTTGGGCTGTTTTTTAAACCATCATCCCATCCATGTACTTTTTAGGAACATGCAGAGATGCCTGTATTCTTTCAGATTCACCTTCCTGGTTGTTTTACTTATTGTTTAAGCAAAATTTGCTACATCATGTTATAAATCTGCAGTCTTGAATATTTTTCCATCAAGATGTAAAATAAATAACTAACCCAGTCATTGTTATCCATCAGTGTCCGTACTTATCAATCAAGGCCACCTTACAGACTGCGCACACTTCGTGTGTATAATTCTGGAAAAAAATGACCCCAATAAAGTATACCAATTTGGTTTACACAAATACTCACTAGTTCTGCAAAGACAGAATAATGGATGTTAAATTTTGTCAGTTTAGGAGGGTCAGTCATTTTCATCCACATAAAGCCCCTGCACCTAGCCATTATAGCCACACTGGTGACTGTGTGATATCCAGATGTCTGACTGTGGTAAACAATTTGCATCAATAAGACTTACCAAAGTAATATATTTCAGGATTGTTTAGTACAAACACCAGTAGCCACTATAAATTCTTCCAGCTTACTTCACTCAAATGCACACCTGTCTTAGAAAGCCCGATTAAATACTGTCTAAAACATGCATATGGCAACAGCTTTACATAATTTCATTCTTAAATAGCCAATACCCAACCCCCCACCAGCAGTTATAGCCACATTTTGCTGTCTATGTACATCTCTAACTGTTATAAAGAAATAAATTACATCTATTTTACTGCCAGCAGACAACTTTGAATATCAGTGCTTTCTCCACAAATGTAGAGCCTGCTGCCTTTGAAGAATAAACAGCTTTTGTTGTATTAAAAAAATTATGGATGCTATTTTCATAGCATTTTCTGTGCTACATCAGCCATGCATCAAGGAATGGTTGACAAAAAAAACAGCCACGCAGCAACAATATTTAACAAAATCCAAAGATCTTTCCCATCAAATCTTGTAGAAGAAATTGCATGAGAGCAATATGTTACAATGACTACATAATTGATGCCAAAGATCTGACAGTTCTGACCAAAATTAAAAATAATGTAGACTCTACTGAATTGAAAATTGTCAACCCCTTCACAGCTGTTGGAGGCTGTAATCAAAGTATTGCAAAATATATCACTAAAATGCAAATCCTTTAGGCTATATTACACAATCTTGGCATATCAATATCTGCTTCAGTGTTATGAATACAACCAAAGAGTTAAAAGCATATAGATGTTACTACAACAGCTTTTCTTTAATAACCCACATATCATACAAAAAAAAAAACACTGCATAGGACAGATATCTGACTGGGATAAAAATAGTGTCTCCAGCAACTGTACTCCGACTGTGTTCCACACAAAACTTAGCCACAATAGTATAAATAACACCTCAGGCTTCCCATGAAAAGAGAGTACTAGCCTAGTAGGACTAACCTGGTCAACAAAGGATAAATAAATAAAAACTAAAGTAATCCAACTTGCATCAGAAAATCATTTTAGCCCTGCAAAGTCCAATCCAGTCAAGCCTTTACAGCCTTCCTGTATACTGCCACTTATTACCTATAACACCTCATGGTGTCCAGAACTTTTATGACTCTGACTTTTGTAATTAAGTCACTTTCCAGATAATAACAGGCAGTATTACAAAGGGCAAGGAGTTATTAACAAAATTACACCAAGACAGTTATCTATGATGTCTTGCAGTAGAGAAATTGATTACTGCTTTTAACTTACAGGTTCATAGGGTCATAGTTATAGACTAGGCGAATGACCACCAGGGACTTTATAAGACTAGCACTGCAATCCAAACCAACTGTGTCCCTATTTATCTTAGAAGTTTATTAGTGGGAAGTATATTAGTTAGGAAGTTTCTACAGGTTATGTCGGGGGGGGGGGGTTGCTAGTTTGGTCATTAGTGTCTTCCTCTTTCTATTAGAGACCTGGGGGCCAGACCCGAGGTGAATTTTTGATTTCCCATCCATTGGTCAAAGTTATGCTTAAATAGAGTCAGGGACAGACTTTGCTTCACATGGATGGGAAGCCTCTGCTTCAGAGCATGGAGATCATCTGAGACACACGTCTGTCGCACCAACATGTCTTATTTATGTTACAAGCAAAATTTAAATCCCATAATCTAGTGGTTTTGATGTTCATTTACAGATGTGCAAATGTCCATTCGAACTGGCTCTTAGGATGCCTTGTATGCCAGGTATAGACTGTCTCTCAGTAACCTGTAGGAGACAGATTACAGACACAGGGTTTTAAGGGAACGCATATAGGATGATCTGTTTATACCCTGGATTGCTGATAAATCATCTATGTGGGTGCTCCAACTATTGCATATATCTGATCAGGTACAAGGTGAAGCGGACATTATACTCAATTATTGGTCTGATCAGTGCCAAATAATGTGTCACCGTGACTTCCTTGGACGATGACATGCTCTTCCTTATAAGTTGAGCAACATAGAATGATTTTTTTACTACCTTTGGAAACAAGTTGGTCAAAGGCCAGATTACTGTCTACATATGTTCTCAGATCCCTGACTATCAGAACAACTCTTAGGGGTGTTTTATTGATGAAGTAATTAGCCTGGGTACAAGTTTTCCAAAAAAGCACTATAATTCATTTCTTGGTACTGAGTTTTAGTCTGTGACTTTGGCATCAGTCATTTCTCTGTGTTAGAACCTCGTGTAAGAAATTTTGTCATTGGGGGGAAAATATGATAGCTCCTAATTTGCAGTCATCTGCAAACTTGGTCAGACAAAGGTACTTGATGTTAATTTTTACCAAAAAGAAGTAGATGCCAAATAGGAGAAGTCCCAGCACAGTTACCCTGAGGTACCTTATTCGTGACCAGTCTCTTAGTGGAGGTAATGTCATCAGTCCTGACTTCTTGGATAGTATTTTTGATTCAACTGACAATCCAGTAAGTTATGTAGGGATTTATACTCAGTTTGGCAAGTTTGTTAACTATACCCAAGTGGGGTATTGTATCAAATGCCTTTGTCAGGCCCAGGTAGGTGGTATACACTATACTGATTCATTTGTTGCTTTGGGATCTTCTCAAAGAATTCAACCAGGTTTAGTAAGCATAATCTTTCTTTGACAAAGCCATACTGGCTTCATTCCAGTGTCTGAAGGTTGCCTATTTCTTTGTTGATCATTTCCATGATAATTTGTTCCATGGCTTTGCATATTGGACTAGCCATACTAACAGGTGTGTACTTTCCTGGGTTGGTTTATGGTACACCCTTGTGTCTATGCTCATGTTTTCATATCTATGAGACCTACTAACTATTAAGTGGTACGGTGTGAAATGCCATGGTGACCGACAGGAAAACTAATTGTCAATGTCCATTTATATCACATTGTACTAGTGATACATACTATTAAGCAGTATGGTGTGAAATGTCATGGTGACTGACAGGAAAACTAATTGTCAGTGTCCATTTATATCACATCATATTAGTGATACATACTATTAAGTGGTATGGTGTGAAATGCCATGGTGACCGACAGGAAAACTAATTGTCAATGTCCATTTATATCACATTGTACTAGTGATACATACTATTAAGCAGTATGGTGTGAAATGTCATGGTGACTGACAGGAAAACTAATTGTCAATGTCCATTTATATCACATTGTACTAGTGATACATACTATTAAGCAGTATGGTGTGAAATGTCATGGTGACTGACAGGAAAACTAATTGTCAATGTCCATTTATATCACATTGTACTAGTGATACATACTATTAAGTGGTATGGTGTGAAATGCCATGGTTTCAGACAGGAAAACTAATTGTCAATGTCCATTTATATCACATTGTACTAGTGATACATACTATTAAGTGGTATGGCATGAAATACCATGGTGACAGACTGGAAAATTAATTGTCAATGTCCAATTATATCACATTGTACTAGTGATACATACTATTAAGCAATATGGTGTGAAATGCCATGGTTTCAGACAGGAAAACTAAGTGTCAATGTCCATTTATATCACATCATAGTAGTGATACATACTATTGAGTGGTATGGTGTGAGATGCCATGGTGACCGACAGGAAAACTAATTGTCAATGTCCATTTATATCACATTGTACTAGTGATACATACTATTATGTGGTATGGTGTGAAATGTCATGGTGACAGACTGGAAAATTAATTGTCAATGTCCAATTATATCACATTGTACTAGTGATACATACTATTAAGTGGTATGGTGTGAAATGCCATGGTGACAGACTGGAAAATTAATTGTCAATGTCCAATTATATCACATTGTACTAGTGATACATACTATTAAGTGATATGGTGTGAAATGCCATGGTGACCGACAGGAAAACTAATTGTCACTGTCCATTTATATCACATTGTGTTAGTGATACATACTATTAAGTGGTATGGTGTGAAATGCCATGGTGACCGACAGGAAACCTAATTGTCAATGTCCATTTATATCACATTGTACTAGTGATGCATACTATTAAGTGGTATGGTGTGAAATGCCATGGTGACAGACAGGAAAACTAGTTGTCAATGTCCATTTATATCACATTGTACTAGTGATACATACTATTAAGTGATATGGTGTGAAATGCCATGGTGACCGACAGGAAAATTAATTGTCAATGTCCATTTATATCACATTGTACTAGTGATACATACTATTAAGTGGTATGGTGTGAAATGCCATGGTGACCGACAGGAAAACTAATTGTCAATGTCCATTTATATCACATTGTACTAGTGATACATACTATTAAGTGGTATGGTGTGAAATGCCATGGTGACCGACAGGAAAACTAATTGTCAATGTCCATTTATATCACATTGTACTAGTGATACTGCTACTTGTTTGTTAGTAATTATGAAAATAAGCAATATTTCCATATAGTGCATGTCCTCTGTGCATTTGTGTGGGTTTCATTACAAAGACATGTGTCTGGATCATTTCTCCCCAGGCCTCCACTGAATATTGGCTTCATTCCAAGTAGGACTTTCCTGGTAAACAAATGTTAAATAAGTAAATAAATAGTGACTTACAAATTAGTGCATGGCATTAGGTGAAACCTTAGATTATGTTGAAGAACACATTGATATTTGCAATGTAAGTTACACATTTTGAGAGACATTCAGATCCATTTATTTGCTAATTATACAATTAAGCATATGTTTTCATATTTTTATAAATTTCTCAGTATACATGCACTCAGAGAGGAATTTCTTGCTGCCACATGGCGACCTATGTTTGTTTAACAAACCTAATCTAACAATATATGCCTAAGTTGTACAGCTTTGAAGATATGACTTTGTGAAACTTAAATAAAACCATTATTCTGAGTATGTGTGTGCGTTATTCTATATTATACTAAAGACTATGAATGCACTGACTATGATCACAGTAAAGACTACTTCTCACTGATAGCATTGCTGTTTGTACAGTTTTAATAGCTTCTATTGTTTATAAAATATTTATGTGTGTTTATCCTATACTTTTTCAGTTGATTTTTTCAGATTCTGCTCTGAAGTCCAAGGATGCATGTAGTCTGCTAGACGTGACATTCCACACCACAAATGTGCGAATGAGATAACAAAATGGTAGCATTTTTATTTACAGACAACCCTATATCCAGCAACTAGTTACTTAATTGCCCATGCAAATCTCAAATCCCCAATGGTGATGCAATAAAAATCTGCTTGCCAGATATAATTTATGCATGCCTGACTGTAATTAAAAAAAAAATTAATAAATAAAATGATGTCCACATAATGTTTTTTTAAACTGCATTTTATGCAAACAGTTGCTTGCCAGCTCCCACGTCACAGACCCATCAGGCTGCCTGCATGGAATAATTTCTTACCGTGTCTTAAGTAACAAAATACAAACATGCAAACAGATAAATAAACTGATGACCATGCAATGCATTTTAGTCTTCATTTTATACAAACACATAACTTCTTACCAGCCCCCACACCCAACTCTATCTTGTTGCCCACCACAAATAATTTCTGCACATGCACAATTGTTAAAAAGAAGCATAGATATAAATAGTCACCATACCCCAAATCTGTTTGCCTGACAGGAATAATTTGTGTACGTCTGACTGAAATAAAATTAACAAATAAAACAAAATCAAATAAAATAATAGCCAAAAAGTCTATCTTAAATTCTGTTTTACACAAACACATAGTTGTTTGTCATCACCTGAAGCCCATCCACATCTGATTACCCACCAGGAGTAGTCAGTCTAATGATTTGTAGGATATCATAGGAGAAAAAAGCCCCCAAACGCATTAGTCAATTGAAGTGCTGGCTATAGGTTACCATAAGCTGCAGCAACTTGTCTATTTACTTATTTAAATTTGAAGCGATTGCACATAGCATTTCTTTGCCTAAAAAACAGATAAACAATCTGATGTTGCAGCAGCTGTAGCACCTTATTCACACAGTGGCCATGAGCTCTGCATTGGTGTGGGCCTCAGGTGGCCAACCAAACTGCACCTATTGTAGTTGGCCACTAAACACAAGCAGAATCACTGTCTTGATTTTACACAAACTTGTCATAGGTTCATCGGTGTAAACTAAGCTAACGAACACTAGGGACCTTTTAAGCCTAGCCATGCAACCCAAACGTGACCCATAAATTTGATTTATATAGGGGGTGATTTACTAACTGCCTCTGTTCATCAGAAACATAAGTATCAGACCAGGGGTGAGTTTCCAATTACCCATCCATTGGTCTAAGTTGCGGTTAAATAGGGATAGGCAAGAACTCTGCTTCAAATGAATGGTGAGCCTGTTTCAGACAATGATAATTCTCCAAGAAACATATGTGTCCCTCCAACATGTCATATTTATGTCACAAACAAACTTTAACTCATTTTATCTAGTAGTCCTGATGCTGTTCGTTTTGTGGACGTGCAAAAGGTTCACCAAAACAAGGTCCAGGGATGCCTTTATGCCAAGTAATGATCACCTCTCAGGGTCTATATTATGACGCCAAAATGGCTAAACACAGAATGCCATTTCAGTGACACAAAGAGTGAACTACAAGTTATGTGAATGGCCAGATCACCGATTTTTTTTTTTCCTAGGAAAAAAATCGGTAGGCCAACCAGACACGACACACCAGCTATCTATCAGATCTACCTGAAGGGACTTCTCATCTTGGGGGGATTCAATGACTGCTCCCAATTTGCAATTATCAGCAAAGTTGGTTACCCAGAGGAGTCTGACATTGGTTTTGACCTCCAAGAACTAGATGCCAGAGAGGAGTAAGCCTACCACAGAGCCATGGGGAACTCCACTGGTGACCAGTCTCTTTCTCAGGGTGGTATCACTGATTATAACCTCATGGGTCATATCAGTGAGCTAGCTAGCTATCCAGTGTGTTATAAAGGGTTTTATTCCTAGTTCAATAAGTTTATAGAGTGGAGTATTTTATGAAATGATTTAGTCAGCTGTAGGTCGGCAGTATGCACAGTTTTCCTGTTATCCATTGCTTTAATGACCTTTTCAAAAATGTCCACCAGATTCAGAAATCTTACTTTGACAAAGCCAAACAGGGATGGATCCAGTATTTGGAAGTCTCTTATATCCTTACTGATAATTTTCATGATAGTCCCTTGCATGGCTTTACAAATAAGATTAGTCAGACTAAAGGGCCTGTAGTTTCCAGGAACTGCTGAAGGTCCTCCCTTATGATGGAAATGACTGTCCCAGTCCTCCATTCACATGGCACAAAGGCTGCTTTAAAACTATAGTTAAATAATGACTCCAGGGGTCCTGATAAGTCATATTTTAGACTGTTCAGGGAGTAGATTAGGATATTATCTGGGCCCAAAGAAACCATGTTCTTGGCTTTAACAAGCGCAGCCAGTACATACTCCCTAGTTAGAGTTGGAGGGATTATGTTTGAGGGTAATTTCGGAGGGATGGTTGGAGTGAAGGGGGTAAAATTGGAACTAAATTTCTCTGCTAACAGGTTTGCTATATCACAAGGCTCAGTGAATATGGCACCATTAACCACCAGTTCAGCACATTGCTGAGTGCTGCCCTTGAGGATTCTGAGCCAAGAAGGTCTTGTGGTTATTTTTCACCTGGGAGGCTATCTTAACCTCAAAGTTGGCACTGCTTGATTTAATTAGCTCTCTCAGTTGCCTTCTGAGTTTCATGAGAGAATTTTTATCTTTATGGAAATTAATCTTCTTGATTTTTCCCATACATTTTCGTTTTGTTGTATATCCTGTTTAACTTGGGATGCCACCACGAAAGTTTGTTTCTAGTCTTGGGCTTACTTCTTCTAGGTACAGCAGCCTTTATGTAGTCATTGATATGGTTGTAAAGAGTTTCTGAGTGCAACTCACAATAAGGTGCTGTGCATTCCTCTCAACCTCTTACCCCAAGAAATTTGGACAAAGCCTAACATAATGGGGCAACAAAGGCCTAAAAATAGGGACAGATCATAAATATTCCTCTTACAAACTTAGATAGATGATAGAACAACAGACTTTATGTAACATGCATTTTCTGAAGGATATGACGTCTCAAAGTCCAATGTATGCTGTTACTTAGTGATTTCATTCATAAGACCATCCCAGTGATTCTCCAGAAAACCACAAGTTTTATGAGGAACAGATGGAGATTATGAGGCAAAAATCTGGACATTCTGTGAAAATCTGGACAGTTGAGAGGTATGCCGCTGTGTTCTCAGGGTTTGCAGGGGCAGTGAATTTTGACAAACCATCACTTAATAAGAGGTAATTTTCTCTGAAATAATTCCAAACTGTTGCTGGCTTTAATGGGATTAAGATTTTGATTCTGAAGGAGACAGATTTACGTCTGGATCTTAACAGGGAGGATGAGACATTGGGGTGGTGGTGGTGGGGTGCAGTGTTATCACATATTTGTGAGCAAGAGGTCCAGTGTGCTGGAGCCTGTAGTGGGTATATTCACTATTTGGCCAAGGATGTTTGTATTTACAAAGTCCAGGAATCTCTGAGCCTGTAGATTTGAGGCCATGGCGGATTTTCAGTCTATACAGGGATAATTAATGTTCCCCCGTGAGTAAGGTATTAAACTGGATGGTGAGTGTCTGCAATAGATTTAATATGTGCTATGTGTTTTGTAGGACACAGAGGGTGACCTACAGCTGACTAGGATATGGGACGGGATTTTGTCTGTGGTGATCTGCATATGGAAGAACTCCAATGCTCCATCCTATATGACCACCTTAGAGGTATGCCTGATATTGATGTGTATATCCAATGCTCCATCCTATCTGACCACCTTAGAGGTATGCCTGATATTGATGTGTATATCCAATGCTCCATCCTATCTGACCACCTTAGAGGTATGCCTGATATTGATGTGTATATCCAATGCTCCATCCTATCTGACCACCTTAGAGGTATGCCTGATATTGATGTGTATATCCAATGCTCCATCCTGTCTGACCACCTTAGAGGTATGCCTGATATTGATGTGTATATCCAATGCTCCATCCTATCTGACCACCTTAGAGGTATGCCTGATATTGGTGTGTATACTGAGACATCTCCACCTTCAGCCGTTATCTCTGCAGCTACTGATTTAAAAGTGTGGAAAGTACTGAAACCTTGCAGCTGCTTAAAACCATATCTCAGTAACTGCACAGATGTCTATATAATAATTTCATTACAGAAATTAAACTATAAGATTGTGTCCCATTGAAAGGGTTATCCAAAGCATGCGGCCTACACTGCTATATACAGCATTTTAGACCACTATCACATGCTTCCCTCAGAAAAAAGCAGACGTTGACAGCACATTTATTATTTCTCCTTAATCCCATTAGGTTAGTAGCTTATGTTCATGGGAGACTGAGGTGGTATTTATACTACTAGAGGAAATTTGGCCAGGGCATTGGTGAATATCTACTCTTTTTGATAGATGCCATGAGATCTTTTACATGCAGCTGAGCTACATCCAACTCAGGTACATGAGCCTTTGGTTTAACTTCTTATCAAAGGGACAACCCAATCAGGAGTCAGTATAGCATTATCACTCACATGTCAATCACACAGCAAAACACCAAGCTGCTACGAGCACAGCATACATATTCTGCCTGCTTGGTATAAGCTCTCCTTTTATTGATTTTATTTATTTATTTATTGATATTTGTTAACCGGGTTAGTCCAGCTGGGCTAGGAGACCATTTTCAGTGGAGACCCGAGGAGAAAAGCTCCAATTACAGACAGAGAGATATTAAGTATACATAGTTAAGAGTACAATAATGACATGCATAAGAGATTAAAACAATCATTAATTGGCTAAAATA
>NC_056729.1:1772863492-1772868492 GCF_019279795.1 Protopterus annectens
TGGGGAATGCCACCTGTAACCGATTTAGGGTCAGACCTAGCTCCCACAACTATCACCATGTGGGTTCTGTCTGTGAGCCAATTGCCAACCTATCTTGTGATATAGGGGTTTATGTTCAGGTTGGTGAGCTTGTCTATAATACCAGAATGGGGAATGGTGTTGAAGGCCTTTGCGAGGTCTAGGTAGGCTGTGTGTACCATCTTTCCCTTGTTTATAGCCTTGGTAACTGTCTCAAAGAAGTCCACTAGCTTTAGGAGGCATGATCTGCACTTAACAAAGCCGAACTGGGTAGGATCCAGTGTTTTGAGGTTCCCACTGTCTTTGTTAATGAGTTCCATAATGATGCACTCCATAGCCTTGCAGACCAAGCTAGTCAGGCTTATAGGGAGATAGTTCCCGGGGTCTGTTGTGGCTTCACCTTTGTGGAGTGGAATAACTGTTGCTGTGCACCACTCTATGGGTACATAGCCTGTGGAGAGGCTTAGTTTGAACAGTGTGTTTAGGTGAGGGGTTAGTTCATCTTTGAGCTTGTGAAGGGCGCTGTGTTTTTGGCTTTGGAGAGGGCTGTTTTAACCTGAGTGTCTGTGATTTCAGGGGCTCTACATTCTTCTGGTATGGTTATGGCCCTTTTGGGGGTGAGAGGGGGGTGAAGTTTGCACTGAACCTGTCTGCCATGATGTTGGCAATATTGGTTGGTTCAGTGTATTTTGTGCCATACTAACTCCAAGCAGATCTGAGCATTGCCACTTAGATTCTTGACATAGCTAAAGAATGCCTTGTGGTTATCTTTGGAGTCC
This sequence comes from Protopterus annectens, assembly GCF_019279795.1. Taxonomy (NCBI): domain Eukaryota; kingdom Metazoa; phylum Chordata; order Ceratodontiformes; family Protopteridae; genus Protopterus; species Protopterus annectens. Next base: position 1,772,864,290 of record NC_056729.1, read on the forward strand.
TTGGCAATTTTCCTTTTGAAGCTCGCCTTGGACGATTTTATGAGGGATCATAGTTTCTTGCCGATACTGATCAGGGATGTCTTCCCTTCTTGGGATTTTACTCTTTTCTGTACTAGTTTCCTCCTTCTATTGTACAACTTGTTTATGGTAGGGGTCCACCAGACTGGTTTCCTTTTCTTGGAGGAGTGAGTCTTGGTTTTGCTTGGGATAGCACGAATCATGCATTCTTGTAGGTGCCCGTAGAATGCATTAATAAAGAATTTTGCAGCTTAGACAGCGTTATCCTTTAAAATGGGAGCTTTGAACCTTTCCACCTCGGTCTTAAGTAACATGAAGTTTGCTTTTGAAAAGCTTTTCATGGTGGTTTCCTTGTCCAGGGGTGGGGGTGGAATGTAGATATCCAAAGTGATTTGTTTATGGTCAGATCTAACCAGTGAGGGGTTGACCTCCGGTGTGGAACACCGGTCGCCATGTTGGTGATGACCAGGTCCAATATGTTGGCACCTCTGGTGGGAGTTTTGACCAGTTGATCCAGGGCATTTGAGTTTATAAATTCTAGGAAATGCTGGGCAAGGGAGTTAGTACTTGAGTAGTTCTCCCAGTTAATGTTTGGGTAGTTGAATATTAAGGTGTTTGGTAGGACCTTTATGTTTCCCAGTGTTTCCAGAAATGCGGAATGGGGGTCCTGGGACATGGTGGGTGATCTGTAGCAAGCTACAATTTGAATTGCAGTTTTGCCCGTTGTTAGTTGCACATGGGTGATCTCTGAAGCATCGTGCTGTGACAGTAACCTGGAGGTGTGGGTATCCTTGATGAATATGGATACTCTCCCGCCTTTTGTATTTCGGTCTGGGTTCTGTGGTTGAAATGTATGGTATGAGTTGCAGCCTGGTAGCAGGGGTGTAGCTAGGATTTTCAAATTTGTACTCACAGCTCTCAAACTGCTATCCCCCTCCCCAGCCAAGCTACAGCCATTCTTGAAATTCACGATTCGCTCTTTTAGTATCGATGAAGAGGCATTCGTTGTAATGCCTCTTCAGTAATATAATACAGATTCACTCAAACTTGGTTCCTTGAATTGAAAATGAACCTGAAAGTCAGTTCTTTGAAAAATGCAGCATAGTAGTTGGGGTAGAGGATTCATGCTTTTGTTTTCTGTAACTAAGGTACAGGTTTTGAGCTTGAGTAAATTACTAACCACCTGCTACCCCTAACTAGTGTGTTTCATTCACACACACACCCCACCTACCTCTTAGTGCAAGAAATATGGACAAAGCCTAAAATAAACAGGGACAGATATTAAATAATGCTCTCGTGAACTTAGAAAGTTGCTAGAATAACAGGATTTGTGCTAGTATGAGAAAGTTGCTAGAATAACAGGATTTGTGCTAGTATGAATTTTTCTAAATGACACAAAGTCTGAAACTCAAATGTATCATTATTTAGCAACTTCAGCCTTCAAATGATTTTCTAGAAAATCACAAAATTTATGAGGAACAGACAAAAAATATGGGGCAAAAATCTGGACATTCTGCAAAATTCGGACAGTGAGAGGTATGCTACCTACCGCGCACACACACACACACACACACACACACACACACACACACACACACACACACACACATACTTCTCAACCTCTTAGAGCAACAAACCCATAAATAAAACTGAGGCAAAGGCCCAAAAATAAGGACATTTTTTTAAATATTGCTCTTATAAACTTAGAAAGATAAAAGAACAGTAGTAGGTCTTACATTAGTATGAATTTTCTGAAAGGTATGAAATCGGAAACTCAAATGTCTGCCATTATTTTCTAACTTCAGTCTTTAATGATTTGCTACTAATTTGCCAGAAAAACACAATTTTATGAAAGACGGACCAAAAATGTGATGCAAAAATATAAAATTGCCAGACAATACAGCTGGGAACCTGTCAAAGAAGGGACACCATTTTAATATGAGCACAGTTAACTTAGAGCAGCTGACAAAATTAGAGAATCTACATGCATTTCTGAAATAAAAGTAATGTATAACTCTGATCATTACAGTTATTTATAATTGTAAACCCTCCACTTTTTCTTCCAAAATTGCTATTTTGCGGAGGGATTATTAGGGGGAGCAACATTTTGAGCCAAAATTGGGGACAGTTGAGAGGTTTGGATATTCCTAATTCTATAAAGCGATTTATTTGCATGTACCTCTCAACCTCTTAATGCAGGAAATCTGGACAAGGCCAAATATATTGGGGGAACGTACAAACAGTACTAAAAATTGATCTTGTATAAACTTAAGACAGTTGATAGAATAACAGGACTTCCTTTAGCATGCATTTTTCTGAAGGTTATGACGTCTGAAACTTAATGTCTGTCACTATTTAGTGACTTCATTCCTAAATGATTTGCCAGAACAGTTTTATTTTGCATTTTACAGCATGAACACCAATAAATATCTGCTAAACAAAGCAATGCAGTCTCACAATGAAACTAGACTTAGCATTAAAACTTCTCTGCCCTTGAAACTCACATTCATTGAAACAGCATTGAAACCCACATTCAAAGAAAATACATTTTGCCAGTGGCAGATAAAGATTAACTTTGTGCTGTTTTCAAATCATAGGCCCCTTGCACATGGAACATACACGTGCTCTTTGATACACCTTCCTGATTGTATTAAATTATATTCCTTGTACAATACAGTATAGTTGTTAGAGAGCATTTAAAATTTATTGTTTTGAACATTTTTCCAGTAAACAATTAAACAAAATGCATGCACCAATAATGACAAAACAGCCCAATTCATAACATTTCCATCATAAAAGTCTACTCAAACTTCTACAGTCCACCAGTATCAGTAAATGTGCACAATCTCTGAACTAGTAAAAGCCATCTACACAATTCCACATTAAAGAAATCTGTAACTAATGAAGAGGTTGCTGCTAGCAAACAACTTTATATTTCATTGTTTCATCTACAAATAAAGTGCCTGTTACCCTTGAGGAATAAATTGCCTATGTTGCATTAAAAAAGTGATATGCTAGTAATATTGCAGTAGGGAACGGATGGCAAACTGATAACAGGTTCATAGTTACTACTAGATATCTTCGCCAAAAAGGACTACAGCATCCACCCCCCTTTACAACACAGCACAGTATCAGCAATGCCACTACCTAGAACCCACAGCCTTCTGCATCAAAAGCAAGTACACTACATATTGTGCTATTAACAATATAAGCAGACTCACTATAAGCAGCACTAAACTTTAGTTACCCTGCAGCTCTCATCTCCTTGTAAAATATACTCGACACTCAGCTGTATCTCTGAACTTTGCAGCACAAGAAATCTGGAAAAAGCCAACATTTATTGGGGGGGGGGACAAAAGCCCAAAAACCAGGGACACATTTTAAACATTGCTTGTATAATTTTGGAAAGTTGCTAGAATAAAATGCTGTGTTACCACCATGCATGTCTTGAACCCAGAACCATATGCACTACAGTCCGTGCAACATACCACTACGCTAAATCAGCAGCTTGAAAAATAGGAAGACTGAAACTTAATGGCTATTGGATAGCTCTCAACCTCTTAGCACAAAAAACCTAGACAAACAAAGCCAATAATGAGGGAATACAACTTCAGTTCTCACTTCTCACACAACTGGGGAATACAACTTCAGTTCTCACCATAGCTCACAACTGTCAGAAATAAAAATCTGAACAAAGTTCAGAAATGGTGGTGGTTAGGGATTTTAGGCTCTTCTTACCCTGAAGCAAAGGTACAGGGTTTGAGCCTAAACACCTGTTGTTGTATGTGGGGGCATACACACACACACACACACACACACACACACACACACTTTCCCAATCTGTTTCACACATACTCTCCTTACCTGATTGCTCCATACTTTCCTGATCCGTTTCCTGCTCGCACTCCTATCTGTTAACGATTGTTCCATTCCTGATCCGTTTCCTGCTCGCACTCCTATCTGTTAATGATTGCTCCATTCAAGCTAATTTCCCGCTCGCAGCCAGCCGGACATGACGTCAGCTCTTGTTCGCCTTCACCACAACATCCAGCAAGCATCCTTAAAGAGCCAACGCTTTTTTTTTGTTTTTTAGTTAAAAAGCTACCCCCTTCTAAATAAATTGTACTGAAATCAGTACAGTGTATATGCCTCCCGATGTCCCTGTCTGGTAGTGCTGGGGTGCTC
>NC_056729.1:1772873492-1773038492 GCF_019279795.1 Protopterus annectens
AACTGGATGCTGCTTATACACATGAAAAAGAGGTAAGAGGCAGAGTGAAGTGGGGACTTCACACCAGGATACATGGTCCAGTTGTGCAGAACAAAGTAACCAATAGTGCAGCCTCAAACTTTCAATCAGCAGTCATTCCCTGCAGACATGAATATGGTGGATGATCAAGGCACTACAGTGGAGATCAAGCTTACAGGAAAGAACATACCACAAGGGCAATTGTGTAGGTAAATACCAAAATTAGCTCCATACAATATGTCCACCTAACCAATACGTCTCACAAACTACATAAACTAAATATTCTATCTAATGTCATGAGTGTTCACAATCCTTTTCTGTCTACCCGGGCATTAAGAGCATCCAAACTCCCTTCACAAATCATCATCACAAGAAGATTCTCAATGTTACGTCATGCAGTCCTGCTTAATGAACTTATCCACTGCACTGATTAGACCATGGTTTATCAGTGCACCAACCAAATAACTGCCCTGTCCACATTCTATGATCTGGTTCTTCCCATCCAAGATAGGCTATGCCCCCTCCCTGAAAAAAATAAGTTGTTAAGGAAGATTTTCTCCTACATCAACAAAGAGCTGAGCAATCTTACGGAATTCAGAGAGTTAACCTAGAAAGAGTGAAACACGGATCCTTCTAAATACTCTACTACAACAAATTTCTTCTTCTTAGGCAATCTAGAACATATATCAAATCTATCAAAGTTGAATTCCTACAACAACAACAGATAAAGTGACTTGGCTGTAACAAACACTTTTGCCACTGTATAAACCTCATCTGTAATAAAAGCATATTTCAGAAACAATCTTCCACATCCAAACTCATATTAGCTATGATAAATGGTATCACTGGAAACATCTTCAATCTTCCATCTCGCAATGGTTCACGTTTTACTCATACACAGCCAGTAGCTACCTCTGTAACCCTTCACAAAGAAATATAACACCCACTTCTACTTCAAAACTGTTACCAAGAAAAGAGTGCAAGAACTGTTAGAAAAAATCCATTACAATTACAATTACAATCCCTTCTTCCAATCTTTATACTTGAAATCTGCATAGAAGGCAGCACTATTCTCAGTAAAATTCTTAAATTTCTACTTAACATATTCTTTACTACAAAATTGTCACTTTAAGTTTTAACATGTGCTAGTTATTTACCAGTTTAAAACAAGAGAGTTGCAGACCCTTTAGACTTCTACCCTACTGCCAACGTTTGCCCACTAGCAAAAATACTTGAAAAATGCTTTATGAACAGACATTAGAATTTCTTTCTAAATATGATATAGTGACAACTTAACGTTGTGATTTCTGTCCCAATTACAGTATCTAAACTGCATCACATATGCTCATAAATAAAATGTAAAACAATATATGGATCAAGACTTGATGACTGGTAACATTTTCCTTGATCACAAAAGAGCCTTTGAAGGTTAAGTTCAAGCAATTACTAAATAAGCTTGCAGGATGGTTGCTCTCCAATGTTGTTCAATGGTTTCACAATTACCAATCCCATCAATCCTACACTGTATATGACATTTAGAATTCCTTGGTAAATGGAAATTTTTCCTGCAGGGTCCCACAAATGTCCATTTTTTGACCACTTCTATTCTCATATTTATTAATGATCTCTCTTAGGAACCCCCAACACTTTACTTTAGAATGTATGTCGATTATGTAGTGCTCACTAAACATGGGAAATCACCTCATGAAATCTCTACATAGTACTCTGGAACTGCCTAGCTAACAAAAAACTTGCAAATGTCAGTATGACTAATGTCATGTTGTTTGGCACAGCACCACAGATTATATGTACCATGGCTCCAGTTATCACTGATCTCCTCCTTTTATAGATACTTAGACACTCTGTTAGATCTTTCCTTCTCTTTTACTCTTCAAGCAGAAACCCAAGTTAACAAACTACAAGGACAACTTAAACCAGCGTATTCAATATCCAGTCTCCTCTCTCTAGAAGCCAGATGTTCCATACCTCCAAATGTACTAATTTCTAAGACCGAATCAGGACTGCCCCTTTTGTTGCAAACTCAGCTGCTAATACCACATTGTTACAAACCATTGAAAATAAAATACTGTGCTTCATCAACTTAGCTAACCATAGAGGAAGTACAGTTGTGTACACTTACCATAAATGTAGATGCTCGAGTGCATTCACTGTTGCAGTCATCACATTTGGGTTATCCCTGATGGGGTAGCCCTTGGCCGGCCTGAATACCAGAGATTTAATATGTCTGCATTAGTTGCTGTCACTTGAGGACTGATGTCAGGTCTTCAGTGGTATAAAGGAAGACATCCAACACCATTACTTCAGTTTTTCTTGCCCTAACCTCTCAGGAGCCCCCAAAGTAAGAGGCCAGGCTCTGGTGGCAGAACCCCACCAGTGGAAAGTAAATACCAATATGCCCCTTGTAAGAAAAGAGAACAACAAGGAAAAAAAAGGGGGGATAGAGAGAGAGAAACCAGGACTGCAGCAGTGAATACACTCAAGCATCTACATTTACGGTAAGGGTACACAACTGTACTATGTTCTTTGTGTTTCATTGTTACAGTCATCACATTTGGGTAGACACCCAAAGCTGAGGAAATGGTTAGAAGCAGTCCAGGAAGCTAGGGGCTGACTAGCATGCCCTGCAAGACTGCAGAGGCAAACCCTGCCCTGGATTTGGAGAAGAGAGGCAGGTGCTAATGCCTAGTAAAACTATGAAGAGATGTCCATGTGGCAGCCTCCAGGATGTCCCTGGTGGGAACTCCTCTGAGGAAAGCTGCAGATGTGGAGGCTGTTCTGGTGGAGTCTGTCCTGACCCCCTTGGGGGGAGGCTTGCCATGCTGTTTGTAGCAGAAATGGATGCAGTGTGCTATCCATTTGGAAATGGTTTGCTCGGAGATGGCTTTTCCTTCTTCCCCTGAAGCAAAGCTAATCAGCAATTGATCAGACCTTCTGAAGGGTCTAGTCCTGTCCAGATAGTATATGAGCTGTCTGTGCACATCTAGAGTGTGCAGAATCCTTTACCCCTTGTTTTGGGAATGGATGGATTGGTTGAGAGCCACACTGGACACCACCCTGGGCATGAAGGATGGATTAGTTCTGAGGGATACCCAGTCTGCATGGAAGATGATGAAGGGATCCATTGCCATGAGTGCTTTCAGCTCAGAGACTCTTATGGCTGAAGTGATGGCCAGGAGGAAGGCCGTCTTCCAGGATAGAAATTTGAGCTCTGTAGATGAAGATGGTTCAAAAGGGGGCAGGGTGAGCTTTTCCAAGACAAAGTTAAGGTCCCAAGCTGGTGTTGGTGCTCTTCTTGGGGGCCTCAAGTTGCTAGCTCCTCTGAGGAACTATTTAATCAGAGGGTGTGAAAAAACAGGCTGCTCAGTGGAAAAATGAGCAGAAATAGCTGAGGCATGAATTTTTATAGAGGAGAAGGAGAGACCACTGTGTAGTAGGTCAGCAAAGTAATCCAGGATGAGAGGGATGGAGGGCTGTGCCATATTGGCCTCCTTAGCCTGGATCCAGGTGCAGAACATTTTACATTTATCTGCATAAGACTTTCTGGTGCTAGGGTGTCTCTCCTCTTGGATAACATCCAGAACTTGTTTACTCAGGATGTCAGATTGGTCAGGGGTTAGGGTATAAGCCAAGCTGCCAAACCGAGTGTCTGCAATTGGGGGTGCATGAATTCCCCTTCTCTCTAGATTAGGAGGTTTGGCATCTGAGGAAGATTTCATCAAGGCAGCGGGGACAGGCTGCAAAGCAAGAGGTACCAGTGCTATCTGGGCCAGTCTGGAGCTATGAGAATGGTCCTTGGTTTTTCCTCCCTTATTTTGAGCAGTACCCTGGGAATGAGAGGTAGGGGAGGAAAGGCATAGACCGAGATGTTTACCAAGGGGAAGGACAAAGGCACAGACCGACAGACTGACCGGGGAAGGACAGGGCACAGACCGTCAGACTGACCGGGGAAGGACAGGGCACAGGCCGACAGACTGACTGGGGAAGGACAGGGCACAGACCGACAGACTGACCCCGGGGAAGGACAGGTCATCCACTTTCCAAGCCATGCAGTGATGCTGCCTGGTGCAGAACTTGCTGAGCTGATGGCTGGTGTGGGAATCAAAGAGGTTGACCTCCGGGGTTCCCCATTTCCTGAGTTATTAGGAAGAAGGTGTTTCTGTTGAGCTGCCACTCATGGGGGTCCAGGAGCCTTCTGCTTAATTGGTCTGCCAGGGAGTTGAGAGAGCCTGGCAGGTATTGTGCTAACAGATGTATTTACATGGAAGAGGCTGTGAACCAAAGGGTCATGGCCAGCCTGCACAGCAGGTAGGAGTGAGTCCCTCCCTGCTTGTTGATGTACCACATCTTAGTGGTGCTGTCTGTTTTGATCAGGAGAACCACTGGAGAGAGAACGGATTTGAAAGCTATCAAGGCCTGCTGCACAGCCATCATCTCTTTTTCAGTGATGTGCAGGGGGAGTTGCTGGGGGTTCCACTGGCTCTGTATGCACCTGCCATCAAGGTGTGCACCCCAAGCATAGTCTGATGCATCTGTGGTGAGGGTCTGGGTGGCGGGGTGTTGGGAGAAGGGCACTCCTGTTTTGTTTGAGCAGGCTGTTGCTCACCAAAGAAATTATTTCCTCAGGCAAGGAATAATAGGCAGAAGAGTTTGCAGATCTTGAGAGTGTTGACACCAAAGACTCTTTAGGTACCACTGATGCTTCCTCATATGCAGTCTGGCATGTGGAATGAGGAGAATGCAGGAGGCCATGAACCCCAGGGCTTGCAGGAGGCCATGAACCCCAGGGCTTGCAGGATTTTCCTTGCAGAAAGCTGGGGCCTGTTGCCCAGCTGAGAGAAGTTAGCTGATAAGAAAATGTGTTTCTTTGGTGTAAGGTATGCCATCTGGGATGCTGTGTCCAGACTTGCTCCCAGGAAGATTATTCTTTTGGTGGGCACCTGTTTTGATTTCTTTTCATTGATAGGGAGGTTAGCAGGTCCTTTACAAAGGCCACATCATTGAACAGCTTTTCCTGGTTGTCTGCCTGAATAAGGCAGTTGTCTAAGTAGGGGTAAATTTGAATATTTGTTTGTCTGCAAAAGGCAATGGCCGGAGCCAGTAATTTTGTGAAAACTCTGGGAACAGTAGATAAGCCAAATGGAAGTGCAGAGAACTGAAAGTGCTGAGATCCTGCCCTGAGGAGGAGATATTTTCTGCAGCACTCCCTAATAGCAATGTGGAGGTAGGCCTCTTTTAGGTCCAGGGTGGCTAGTCAAGCATCCTTGGAGATCATAAGTAACAGCTGCGGGAGGATGAGCATTTTGAACTTTGGGATCACCAGGAAGGCGTTTAAAATGGATAGATCGAGGATGGGGCTCCAGATGCCCTCTTTTCTGGGCACCAGAAAAAGTCTGGAGTAGAAGCCTAGGGTCCACTGTTGGATTTTTAAAAAGATATTTGTGAGAGTCAGGGACTCTGTAGTACCTGTCTGGTTTCCTGGGAGCAGAAGGGAGGCATCTGGAGTCAAGCTGGATTCAAGAAAGACATCATCCACCACATCTAGTACTGGGGGATGGCTAAGGGCCTGTGTCGTAGAAGGTCCAGGAACTCTCTGAGTCACTTTTTAAACTGTGGGTAGTGTTGACTCTCCCATTGGAAATGCTCCCTTAAGGCATGCAGGGTTTCCCCATAGCAAAAATCCTCAGGGAAGAGGCTGAAGGAATGGATTCCTCTGCATCAGAATCCTCATATGTGGAGAGGGGCTGCATTTCTTCATGGTCAGATGCATCTGATTCATCTGACTCTTGTTCATACAAAACTACTGGAGACAGATCTCTTTTCCTTTTTGAGGGAGTGGCTTGGCTTCCCCTAATCAGCATGATAAGATATTCTGCCATTTTAAGCATTTGAGACTGTTGCAAGGGAACATGTGCCAGAGAATGGGTAGTCGGTTTCTTGGGTGTGGTTTGACCCCTGGGCCTAAGGAACTCAGTTGTTTTCGAAAGAATGGAAGCCATAAGAGAAGGTGTCAGTTTATGTCAGGATTCGGTGTTGTAAGAAGCTGAGATCCCTCATAAAATCCTCCAAAGCTAGTTATGAAAATAAAATTGCCAAAGATTCCAAAGACAACCACAAGGCATTCTATAACTATGTCAAGACTCTAAATGGCAATGCTCAGATCTGCTCTGAGCTACAACAGAATGGCATTAAATATACTGATCCCAAGGATATTGCCAATATCCTGGCAGATCGATTCAGTGCCAACTTCACCCCCTCTCACCCCCTAAAAGGACCATCTCAATACTGGACGATTGTCAAATTCCAGTAATAACGGCCACACAGGTAAAAAATGCACTCTCCAAAGCTAAGAATACAGCATCCATGGGACCAGATGGCATCCTGGGCTGTGTACTACATGAACTACAAAATGAACTGGCACCTCACCTAAGTGTCATGTTTAATCATACCCTCACCTCAGGCTTCGTGCCCACTGAGTGGCGCACAGCTACAGTTATCCCACTCCACAAGGGGGGGGATCCACCTTGGATCCCGGGAACTACCGCCCCATCAGTCTGACAAGCCTAATCTCCAAGGCCATGGAATGTATTATCATGGAACTTATAAACAAAGGCATTGGCAACCTTAAAACACTGGGCACCACCCAGTTTGGGTTCGTGAAGGGCCAATCTTGTCTCCTGAACCTTACTGACTTCTTCGAATCAGTCTCCAGAGTCATGGACGAGGGTAAGGCAGTCCACACAGCCTATCTGGACCTCGCCAAGGCCTTTGACACCATTCCCCCACTCTGGAATCATAGATAAACTTACTAAGCTAAGCATTAATCCCTACATCACTCGATGGGTTGCCAACTGGCTTACTGACAGAACCCACTCTGTAAAAGTAGCTGACTCCAAATCCAGCTCTAGACAAGTGACAAGTGGAGTACCTCAGGGTTCAGTCCTGAGACCTCTCTTGTTTGGCATCTACTTCTCTGAAGTACAGTCCAACACTATGGGACTCTGGTTAACAACGTTTGTAGATGACTGCAAACTGGGAGCCATTACTGAATCCCCAAATGATGTGGATACTCTACAAAAGGGCCTTACAGAAACAGATGCTTGGTGCCAGAGCCATGAGCTCAAGCTGAATGCCAAGAAATGTATAGTTATCCCCTTTGGGAAAAAACATGTACCCGTGCTGGAGGGATAGATTCATCACCCAAAGACTCCCTATGCTGTGGAATAAAATCCCGGTATATGTGAGGCAGAGCACCTCGCTGGCCTTGTTCAAGAGAAATCTTGACCAATGGATGGGAGATCGCAGATATACCCCAGGGATTACCTCAGTGTCACTGCTCAACAGAGGCACAGCAAAATAATGGGTATAGTTCCCCATACTAAAGGGGTGGCGTAAGCCACAAAACTATGGGCTAGGCTTGTAAATGCCCTCGGGCAGATAGCCTAGTATGAACCTATGAACCTATGAACCGTGAATTATCACATAGGTGGCAGGACACTAAACACCGAAAGTGTGACAAGAGACTTAGGGATACAGGTGGACAGTGGTCTCACCTTCAATAACCACATCGCCACAACAGTCAGGAAATCCTTCTATGTGGCACACCTCATCACTAAGGGCTTTTCATCCAGAAAAATGGAGGTCATTGTGCCACTGTACTCATCCCTCATTAGACCCATTATAGAGTACAACCCCCCATTTGGTATGTACCTCACAAGACATCTGCAACAACTGGAAAGGCCGCAGAAATACCTCACTAAAAGAATCACAGGCCTAAAGCAGATGCCCTACGCTGACCGCCTTAAAAAACTCCAGCTATACTCTGTCGCATATCGTCTACTCCGAGGTGATCTCTGCTTAACATACAAGGCCATGTCAAACCCAGAGCTGTTGGACATGCTACACTTAAAGAAATCCAAATCCCTCAGAGCCACATGCTCCAGGGATCTAAATCTTGTCATCACAATAAACAAAACAAGCTGGAGGGATAGGTTCCTGACCCAGAGACTCCCCAGACTCTGGAATAGATTGCCCATACATGTCAAGCAGAGTGCCTCTTTGGCCCTCTTCAAAAGGAACCTTGATGATTGGATGGGAAAAGGAAATTCACCCCGGGGATCACGTCAGTTGCCCTGCTAGACAGTGATCCAGGGAAGTAAATAGTGTGGGAAGATATAGCCAGGGAATTGTTATGGCTAGGCTTGTATAGGCCCTAGGGCCGATAGCCTAGTACCAACCTATGAACCTATGAAGGACTTCCTCAGAAGCTGGTACCTGCACAGTGGCTCTGGACCCATCCAAGGTAGAGACGACTGCAGGATCCTTAGACCAAGAAGAGTTCTGCGGCATACCAGCCTCCAAAAGGGTCTCAGTAGAGGCCTGAGAATTAACTGAAGTGGGCATCAGTGGCTGTGAAAGTGCCTCACTGAGTTCTGGAGGACTGACGACCAGCTTAACAGAAGCATCGTTGGAAGGATTGGTCCTGTGGGGTCTGTCTCTGTCTTTATCTTTACATTTTTTAGGAAGATCTGCTGTCGGATGGCTTACAGAAGCCATATCGGAATTCGAGCACTGTAAACGTAAATATGTGGCTACAATAAGTGCCCGACGATGAATACTTCTGGTGTTAAACAAAGCACAGAAGTGACAATGAGGGACATTGTTGTTTGGCCCTAGACAAGTGAAGCAGTGGAAGTTCCAGTGTGGTATTTGCTTTCCACAGGTGAGACAATTATTAACTTTTTCTGACATTGGTTAGTGCAAGAAAAAAGGATCCCCAATGGGGTACTTACCTTTCGAAGACTTCAACTTCAGTTCGGAAAAGAAACTCGTGTAGCGGCTGACCAGCACTCGTGCAAACTGCTTCTGATTTGGGCTCCATGGCAAGAAAGACTGATGCAATGGCATCGGATGCCTTCCTTTATACCACTGAAGACCTGATGTCAGTCCTCAAGTGACAGCAACTGACGCATAAATACTAAATCTCTGGTATTCAGGCCGGCTGAGGGCTAATCTGGCAGGGATAACCCAAATGTGACAACTGCAACAGTGAAACACGAAGAACATCACAAATGCCCTATAATAAAGAATGGTAGATGGCTTACTGTTTATCACCCGTACTTACAAACTCCTTAATACTGTATAGTGTCCAACTTAAAGATCAGACTCTTTAATCAGAATTTAAATGATACTCTTAGAAATATAGATGGCACTCAGTTAGCCAGACCCCTTTTTAAATTAGCCTCTAATGAAAAAGCCTTCTTGAAAAATGCACCTTCCAGTTGAAACAAACTACCAGAAAAAAAAAGAGAAGTCAACAAACTTACTAGCTTCACACTACAACTAAAATATTACATGATAAAACAGCATGACCCTAAGTGTTTCAGAGATGTATCTAGGAAGCACTCATAAGGTGAGGAAACATTATGTATTCCATGTATTGGTTTAATACTAATTCAGCTCTTATAATATTCATTGAAATGTTTTTTTGGAATTGAACTGTAAGGTAATTTGCTATGTCAGTAATGAACTGTACCCACCTAGGAATCCAGAAAGATATGTTTCTAAATAATAATTCAATAAAGTGCTACATCAACAACTATGTTACTCCTGATGCCAATGTAAAGCTTTGAGCAAATAGTTCTGTATTCTATTGTATCTTTGATTGTATTTTCCTGGTCTCAATGACCCAGATAGTGAATGAAAAGGGTCCTCTGGCCAGTTCACTTACCTGGGTAATAAAGATTAACTAACTAAATAAATAAATCAATGGACAGTAAAACCTTCCTTCACAGGTTTATAGGTTGTCACTTGGCTAATGACCACTAAGGCCCTTACAAGCCCAGCCATGCACTTCAAACCATTTGGGTCTCAAGTATCATGGGGGGCATGTTAGTAGGTAGGTAGCTAAGGATTTGTAGGGTGGTGTTAGTTTTCTTATTGATGACCTCTGTCCATAAGGGACACGGGGCCAGACTAGGGGTAAATTTATGATTTTCCATCAAAATTTCAAGGTTTCATTTGAATAGGGTCAGGGGTGAACTCTGTTTTACATGGATGGGGAGTCTAGTCCACAGAGTGGGGATCCTTTGGGGCACATATCTATCTCTCCAGCATGTTCTGTTTGTATCACAAGAAAATTTCAGATCCCTGGATCGAGTGTTTCTGGTGCTGTTTGTTTTCCACATGTGCAACAGATCCATCAGGGATGGGTCTGAGGAAACCCTGCAAGCCAAGCAAAGATCCCCTCTCAGCAGCCTGTAGGAGACTAAATACAGGGAAAGAGCCTTTAGGTGATCAGTGTAGAACAGGGCTTTCATGCACTGAATTCTCCTAGTGAGACACATTTGTGGCTGTTTCAGTTGTTGCAAGTGCCTGGTTAGGTACATGGCAAGGGGGGCATTGTATTCAATGACAGGTTTGATAAGGGCGGAGTAGAGTTAGTCCTATAACTTCCTTGGACTTGGATGCTATACCCTGACCTATAAGTTAGGCAATACAGAATGATTTTCTTATTATCTTAGCTATGTTTTGGTTAAGGGTCAGATTGCTGTCTACATAAATGAAATGCGGTACATGGAGCAAGGAGCCAGACCCAAATGGAATTATCAGGCCAGCGGATACTGCAATCAATGGAGGAGATGGAACAGGACATTATATCGGACCTACTATAGAATGTAAGTGTTTACAAGACTGGTATCTCAAACATTTCAGATAGCAACAGTGACATAGTGGTTTCTGTTGATTATAGACACAATATTAACAATAATATAATATCTGAAATTGTTGTTTCATCAAGTTTCAGTGCAGATAGTGTTACAACTACTTCAATTGAGAGCGAATCACATAATTTAGTACAATGTTGTGTATAATTTAGTACAATATATCTCCAAAATGGAAGTAGTTGATTTATGTTGCACTGATGAACTTGAACTTGCATTTGATACAGCCATTAACTGTGATATGGAAGTGGATAACAGTGAGACTATTAACAGGTCTGGAATGATTCATGAAATAATTAGTGAATGTGTTTACACCCAAGAAAGTGTTAAAGACTATGGGGAATTGACAAATAATATTGGTTATGGTGATAAATCACAAAATATTGAAAATATGGAAGTGTGTAATGGGTGAGCTTCTAATGTCCAAACCGATCAAGGAACTGAAATAATATATGATACTTGTGTGGACATCGATGCATTGATTGAAGTTATTAATGCCTTGATGATAGTCTGCAAGACTATGGAGAGGATCATCATGGAACTCATAAACAAAGACATTGGGGACCTACAGACACTAGATCCTACCCAATTTGGCTTCATCAAGGGCAGATCCTGCCTTTTGAACCTGGTTGACTTCTTCGAAACAGTCACCAAGGCCATAGATGAAGGGAAGGTAGTCCACACAGCCTATCTGGACCTCGCAAAGGCATTTGACACAATACCCCACTCAGGCATCATAGATAAGCTATCCAGCCTAAATATAAACCCCTATGTCACAAGATGGGTCGCAAACTGGCTCAAAGACAGAACCCTCAGAGTTGCTGAAGCTATGTCAGACTCAAAACCGGTCACAAGTGGCGTCCCACAATGTTCTGTCCTGGGACCTCTCTTGTTCGGTATTTACTTTTCTGAGGTACAGGCCAACGTGGGAGGACTATGGCTCATCAAGTTCGCAGATGACTGCAAACTGGGCACCATAATAGACTCTCCAGCTGACACAAACATCCTTCAAAAAGGTCTCGCAGAGACGGATAACTGGTACCAGAGCCATGGTCTAAAGCTAAATGCCAAAAAGTGTATAGTCATACCCTTTGGCAAAAACAATGTGCCCACAAATTACCACATAGGTGGTAACCCATTAAGTACAGAGAAAGTAATTAGGGATCTGGGGACCCAAGTTGATAGCAATCTCTCCTTTGACAACTACATTGCCAAAGTGGTTAGAAAGACCTTCTACATAGCCCACCTCATCAGGAAAGGATTCACATCTAGATCAAGAGAGGTAATTGTGCCCCTTTATTCATCCCTCATCAGGCCCATCATAGAATACAATGCCCCCTTTGGGATGTACCTTACCCGACACCTGCAGCAATTAGAAAGACACCAAAAGTACCTCACCAGGAGGATAAAGGGACTCAAACAGATGCCATATGCTGCTCGGTTAAAAAAACTCCAGCTCTTCTCAGTTGCATACCGCCTACTTCGAGGCGATCTATGCCTGACATATAAAGCTATGTCCAACCCAGAATTAATGGACATGCTCCACCTCAGTAAATCTAAATCCCTTAGAGCCACACAATCGAGGGACTTGAACCTCAGCACAGAAATAAATAGAACATGCTGGAGAGACAGATTCATAACCCAGAGGCTCCCTTCGCTCTGGAATAGAATTTCAATTCATGTTAGGCAGAGCACCTCACTGACTCTCTTCAAGAAGAATCTTGATGAGTGGATGGGGGATCGTAGGTTTGTCCCGGGGATTACTTCCGTGTCACTTTTAGACAGAGGCACAGTAAACTAAACTTTAAAAAGGGCACAGTATACTCAAATCAAGGGGTGGCGTAAGCCAAACACAATCGGGCTAGGCTTATAAATGCCCCAGGGCAGATAGCCTAGTATGAACCTATGAACCTATGAATATAACAAAAATTTCCAATGTACCTATTATTATTATAAATATCAACGGTGATTATAAAGTTTATAACTATACTAAGAAAGACTTTGACATTGGCCATGCTGATTTATTATCAAAAGGGCTCACCTTGCAGATGGGGGAACCTTGTAAAAACTTTAATGGATTTAAGGTTGTTTACGTGAAACATGAACCTTAAAATGTGTTTTAATGAAGGGGCATCTAACCAGCAGACAAGTGAATTAAACAAGCCAAGTAAGTTCAATCCCCCTTACAATAATATAGTTGGAATGCATGAAAGAATATGTGAAATTGATATTTGGGAAGGAAAAAAAGAAGGCAAAAAATGTTAAAAATGATATTGATATAAATATGACTTTGGAGGAAAAACAATTGCTGTTTGAATTAACTCATGATAAAAATATTTGTGCGATGAAGCCTAATAAAGGCAATGGTGTAGTAGTAATGGATAAAAACGATTATATTAACAGCATGACTGCGTTTCCTCCCACATCCCGAAGACATGCTGTAGGTGGATTGGACACTCAAAATTGTCCATAGGTGTGAGTTTGTGCATGTGTGCACCTTCTGTGGAAGGTTGGGCGCCAGGCTGGCAACTCAACATCGTAAAACTCCACTGCCAGTCATGAGCAGAAGGGTGATCGGCTGTGGCGACCCCTAACTGGGAAAAGCCGAAAGAAGAAGAAGAATATTAACAGCATGACTGCAATGTTATTGAAGGACACATACACTGAAGTAAGCATAAATTAAATTCATATAGCATACCTCAAGCTAGATGTAATGCTTGACGATATGTTATATCAGGGCCGGATAAATGAATCTAGCCATAGCTACTTAAAAAAATGATTACCCTATGATAAGCAACATTTTTGGTATACCAAAAATATATAACGGGTTGAGTAATTTGAAGTTTAGGCCCATTGTTGATGAAAAACGTAGTAAGACTTGTTTTATCAGTAAATTTTTAGATCATCATTTACAAAAAGGTCTAAGAACCTTTTTATATATTTCTAAGGATTCCTGACATTTTTTAAGAAAGTTGAATGGGGTTAAGATTACTGAAGCTACTAAGTTAGTTACGATAGATGTATGTAATTTGTTTACAACGATACCGCATCAGGAAGGATTAATGTGGTTAGAACATCAATTAGTGAAGACTAAATTATATGGCCAGGACCAGATAAACATTTTCATTTCATTAATGGAAGCAATTTTGGTTAACAATTTCTTGTTTTTCAAAGAACACTACTATAAGCAAACAACTTGGGTAGCCATGGGGGCAACATGTGCCCCCATATATGTGAATTATGTAATGGCATATTGGGAGCAGGAGTACATTTTTTCAAGTGTATTTGGTCCTCACATTAAGCACTACACACGGATTTTGGATGATATTTTCATCATATGGGAAGGTGATGAAAATATTCTAAAAAAATTTTTGAATATATTAATCAAACAGTGAGTTTTTTATCTTTCACATATGAGTATAGTGAGGATGAAATTTCCTATTTGGATGTCCAACTAAAGATTGATAAAGATGTATTGGTGTTGACATCCAGTATTTATAGGAAACCAACCTTCTCTAACTTCTATTTAGGCTATAATAGGTGGCACCCTCACCATCAAAAGAAATCTATTGTTAAAGGGCAAATGGTGAGGGCCGCCTGGATGGTTAGCAACAACCAGGAATTTTTAAGGGAGATGGAATTTATTTTGGATATGTTTATTAAGAGAGGATATCCCCCCGATTTATGTAAGGACGTTTGAGAAGAAATTATAAGAAAGAGAAATGGTGTATACAAAGCCATCTTGAATGGGATTCCCTATGATGAAAGAGAAGATATACATTTTAACCATCAACAACAAGTAGAATTTCATGACAGGTTGATTTTTGTAACTACATTAAATCAAGATGCTGATTGGGTTACCCAAGTGGTCACTAAAATTGGGGTTTGTTACAAATTGATAAGAATGTAAAGAAAGAATGGGGAAAAGTCCCAGATGTGTTTTTAGAAAGGATAGGTCTTTCAAAAATATATTAGAAATGGGGAACCTCAAATCCAATTTATTTAATAATAGGCCTACTGGAAATTTTAAAAGTGGTAGGTGTAACATTTGTAAATATTTTATGACCTATGGGAACAGTATGAAATTGAATGGATGTAATATTTTGATATGAGGGCATTATAATTGTTCATCCCACAATGTAGTGTGGCATTTTATATTGGCAAGACATATAGGCGGCTTAGAGATAGGGTTTACGAGCATCTGTTGGATATAAAAAATGCTAGACCGAATAATGCATCAGCTAGGCACATAGCCCGATGTCAAGGGCATGGTTTTAAATTTTGTATTATACAGCAAGTTATTAAAGATGGACAGCGTAGAGTATTGGCTGTCCATCTGGATATTACTGAACTCCAGTGGCAATTGTAATTGAGTGCCGGTTGTTTTCCCAGTAGAAATGAAAGTATAAGCATAGCTCCAATTTTAAAATTAAAACACATTTTGGGATAAACACATAACATTAATAATAAATATATATTTTATACATAGAATTTTTATATTACTATGTTATTGTGATATTTACTGAATGCATTTATTTATTAATATATTGAATGTGTTTAATGTCAGTGTTTTTTTTTTATTTTGATTCATGTGTTTAATAATTGTTCGATTAGTTAATTGACTAATCAGTTGAATTGTATATAAAAGGGGTTGTGAATTTTCAAAAAAGTTAGTTCTGAAGAAGTCCTATATTACAGCAGACAAAGCCTAGGTCAACTTGTCTTGTTTTTGCACTATTAAAACTTTGGTCTCCAGCTCTATGTATCCGTGGTAATTTTGGTAGTCAAATATTGGTTACATTGTTGCTGTCTACATATGTTCCCAGATCCCTAATTATTTGGTCAACTCTTAGGGTTATTTTTTCAATGGAGCGCAGCATTCCCAAGTAACCATGCACCACTCTTCCTGTGATGAAGACTTGCTAGAGATATAGATAGTAGCAAAAATGTAGGAAAAGGTCACGGTCAGCTATCTGTCAGGTGCCAGGATCCACCATATCACACATGCACTCAAGTTTCTCAACAACAGGTACTGTTATGACTCCGTCATAGTCCATGTTGGTGTGAACAACTTGAGACATAACTCTCTGGACTATATGAAGACAGACATGACAAAGCTCTCAGACTCTGTGTCTCAGGCAGGTATATCCCTAGCCTTAAGCAGCATTTTACCTTCACCTAGGATGATGCCTCAATACAAATAGAAAAGGATTGACTTCAATAATTGGCTTAGTGTCTGGTGTCATTCAAAGGGGATCCAGTAGCTTTCAGCCTGGGATGACATGATTGACAGACTTTAAAGCTTTGCCAGAGATGGTCTTCATCTGTCATCCCTGATATTTTGGCTACTGGCTATGGCTGCTTCCACCCCCATAGTACCTTTTTAGGCAGTGTCTCAAGGACAGAGTTCCCGATATAAAAACTCATCTAAAAACAGCCTCAGAGTTATGCTGCTAAATGCTAGGAGTCTTAAATCATTCACTCCGGAGCAGTTCAGAAAAAGCTACCTGCTTAATTCCACCATAGGAACAACAGTGCAGCCTGAGCTCATTTTCAGAAAATCTATTTCTAATACCATACAGAAAACAAATATTCATAACTCTTTAACCATAAGAACTAGAGTAAAAATGTAAATGCAAAAGTTGTTCAGCAGACAGTGCCTTTCCAACAGTGTAAATGTTAATGGGTGTGTCTAAGGCATTGTCAATTATTTGCCAAGGAATGCTGATATTATGCATATATTTTTTTACCTTTCTGGTAAAAGAAATCACAATATCTTGGTGAATGTACCATGTAGTCCCATACAATTTGCAATCAATTTTTTGTATGAATATCAGCTTTAAAATGATACCTTAACCATTAATGTGTGATGCTCCTTTACTGAGATATTCACAGAAATATGATTAATATTATATTTCTCATAATTGATAATTAAACCAAGCATAATATCTCATCACCTGTAAAAGACAGAGACTACATATCACTGTACAAGTTGTGTGGCTCAATGTCAGCTTCAAAATGATGCATCATGTATGTTGTCACTATGCTCCATTGCAAAGCTATGGAGATAATAATAAGAAATATGGCAAATGTATCATTTTCATAATCCTGCAAGACTAAACAAACTGTGATATCTATACATATGTAGAGCATACAGACACAGTTCTTTTACTATGTTGTATGTACTAATACTGTCTTCAAAATGAGTCATTTCTTGGCAATTTGACATGCTCCCTAGCAAAGTTATTTACCAAAATATGAAAAAAAAATATAATTTCCACAACCTAAGTCCTAAACAAACTGTGATATCTGTACATGTATACAACATACAGATACATTTATTTTACCATGTTATAAATACTAATGCTGTCTTCAAATTGAGGTCTTACTTAGCATGTTAACATCTTCCCTAGTAAAGTTATTTATCAAAATATGAAAAAAATCATAATTTTCATAGCCTAAATCCTAAACAAACAGTGATATCTGTACATGTGTACAGCATACAGACACATTTATTTTACCATGTTGTATGTACTAATACTGTCTTCAAAATGAGGTATCACGTAACATGTTGACAAATTCCCTAGGAAACTTATTTACCAAAAATATGTTTTATCTTAAAAGTGAGGTATTACATAGCACAATGATATGCTCCCTAGCAAAGTTATTTACCAAAATATGAAAAAAAAAACAATTTCTAAAGCCTAAGTCCTAAACAAATCAATGTGATAATGGTTTTTAGTATTGTGAATAAAAGTGGCAGCTGCTGAGAGTTTTAACACCCACACATAGCAATACTAAACCCACATATGGGGAGGCCCTTAACATTAACCTGCCCAAGCAACAAGGACCTCCGAAGCTGATACACCGGTCACAACCAAAGTGACGCATAGCTCACAACACCAGTGTGCCACCCAACAACAGCCCCTAAGGCAAGACAACATACCCAACACTTTAGTCATAGGTGACTCTATAGTCAGGTACACTGATGTCCCACTCGCCAGGCTGAACAAGGAGAAAATTACAGTCAGCTGCCTGTCGGGTGCCAGGATCCACCATATAATGCATGCACTCAAGTCACTCCACAACAAGTACAAATATGGCTCTGTCATTGTCCATGTTGGAGTGAATGATTTGAGACACATCTCCCTGGACTACATGAAAAGAGACATGGAAGAGCTCTCAGATCATGTGGCCCAGGCAGGTATGACCCTAGCCCTGAGTAGCATCCTGCCTTTGCCCAGAATTATACCACAGTACAAGGACAAAATGACAGACTTCAACAATTGGCTAAGCTATTGGTGTCATTCAAAGGGGATCCAGTATCTGTCTGCCTGGGACGACATGATCGACAAACCATGATGCTTTGCCAGAGATGGTCTGCACCTGTCACCCCTGGGATTCAGGTTACTGGCTACAGCTTTTGCCACCTCTATAGTGCCTTTTTAGCCAAGGTTCAAAGGATAAAACCACCACCGTAACAGATATAAGCATGCAAAATCTGAAGGTAATGCTACTCAATGCTAGAAGTCTAAACCTCAACATGCACTCTCTCAATGCACTCTTAAAAATGGAGAACATCAATATCTGTGCAGTAACTGAGACCTGGTTCAAGACTCCAGAGAGCACCCCTGCAATACCAGGCTACAACTCTTACCACACTTTTTGGCCACCAAACCAAGACTGAAACACTAAAGGTGGAGGAGTGCCCATATTCACCAAGGATATTCAGGCCTCTAAGCTAGATGCCCAACACAATGCATCTGAAATTCTCCAGGCGCAACTAACACTAGGTAAGACTGCAATCCAAATTGTAGCTTGCTACAGATTCCCCACCATGCCCCAAGATTCTCACTACACCTTTCTAAACATACTGGAAAATATTAAGAAACAACCAAACACCCTAATACTGGGTGATTTCAACTGCCCTGCCATTAACTGGGAAAACTACTCGGGTACCAACACCTTTTCCCAACGGTTCTTGGAAAACATAAATTCCAACGTCCTGGATCAACAAATCCATTGTCCCACCAGGGCCTCCAATATCCCAGACCTGGTCATTACGAACATGGGAGATAGATGCTCCACACCAGTGGTCACCACCTCATTGGTCAGGTCTGACCATAAGAAAATCACCCTTGACATCCACATCCCACCCCCACCCCCCAATAAGGAAACCTCCGTAAGAAACCTCTCCAAAGCCAACTTCATGCTACTCAAGTCAGAAGTGGCAAACTTCATGACACCCATGCAGATGGGAGCTGAAATTTTGAATGCTGAATCCTACACTAAGGCACTGTATGAGCACATCCACTCGTGCATGAATCGTGCCATCCCAAATAGAACCAAGATGCTCTCCTCCAAAAACAGGAAGCCAATCTGTCTGTCCCTGCCATAAACAAACTATACAACAGAAGGAAGAAACTGTTGCAGAAAAGAAGAAAATCCCAGAATGCAAAAAACTCCCTTACCAGCCTCAGTAAAAAGCTGAGATCCCTCATAAAATCCTCCAAAGCTAGTTATGAAAATAAAATTGCCAAAGATTCCAAAGACAACCAGAAGGCATTCATAGTTATGTCAAGAATCTAAATAGCAATGCTCAGATCTGCTCTGAACTACAACAGAATGGCATTACATTGATCCCAAGGATATTGCCAATATCCTGGCAGATCGATTCCGTGCCAACATCACCCCCTCTCACCCCCTAAAGGGCCCATCTCAATACCAAAAGATTGCCAAATTCTGGTAATAACGGCCACACAGGTAGAAACTGCACTCTCCAAAGCTAAGAATACAGCATCCATGGGACCAGATGACATCCCGGGCAGTGTACTACATGAACTACAAAATGAACTGGCACCTCACCTAAATGTCATGTTTAATCATAGCCTCACCTCAGGCTTTGTGCCTACTAAGTGGCGCGCAGCTACAGTTATCCCACTCCACATAGGGGATACACCTTGGATCCCGGGAACTACCGTCCCATCAGTCTGATGAGCCTGATCTGCAAGAGCATGGAATGCATTATCATGGAACTTATAAACAAAGACATTGGAAACCTTCAAACACTGGACCCACCTATTTTGGGTTTGTGAAGTGCCGATCTTGTCTCCTGAACCTGATTGACTTCTTTGAATCAGTCTCCAGAGCTGTGGATGAGGATAAGGCAGTCCACACAGCCTATCTGGTCCTTTCCAAGGCCTTTGACACCATCTCCCACTCTGGAATCATAGATAAACTTACTAAGCTGGGCATACATCCCTACATCACTCGATGGGTTGCCAACTGGCTTACTGACAGAACCCAGACTGTAAAAGTAGCCGACTCCAAATCCAGCTCCAGACAAGTGACAAGTGGGGTACCTCAGAGTTCAGTCCTGGGACCGCTCTTGTTTGGCATCTACTTCTCAGAAGTACAGGCCAACACTAAGGGACTCTGGCTAACAAAGTTCACAGATGCTTGCAAACTGAGAGCCATTATTAAATCACCAAATGATGTGGATATTCTGCAAAAGGGCCTTACAGAAACAGATGTTTGTTGCTAGAGCCATGGGCTCAAGTTTAATGCCAAGAAATTTATAGTTATCCCCTTTGGGAAAAAACATGTACCAATGAATTACCACATAGGTGGCAGTACACTAAACACCAAAAGTGTGATGAGAGACTTAGGGACACAGGTGGACAGTGGTCTCATCTTTGATAACCACATCACCACAACAATCAAGAAATCCTTCAATGTGGCAAACCTCATCACTAAGGGCTTTTCATCCAGAAAAAAGAGGTCATTGTACCACTGTACTCATCCCTCATTAGACCCATAATAGAGTACAACGCCCCGTTTGGTATGTACCTCACAAGACATCTGCAACATCTGGAAAGGCCGCAGAAATACCTCACTAAAAGAATCAGAGGCCTAAAGCAGATGCCCTATGCTGACCATCTAAAAAAACTCCAGCTATACTCTGTGGCATATTGTCTACTCAAAGGTGATCTCTGCTTAACATACAAGGCCATGTCAAACCCTGAGCTGTTGGACATGCTCCACTTAAAGAAATCCCAATCCCTCAGAGACACATGCTACAGGGATCTAAAACTTGTCATCACAATGAACAAAACATGCTGGAGGGATAGGTTACTGACCCAGAGACTCTCCATACTCTGGAATAGACTGCCCATACATGTCAAGCAGAGTGCCTCCTTGGCCCTCTTCAAAAGGAACCTTGACGATTGGATGGGAGATAGGAAATTCACCCCGGAGTCCAGGGAAGTAAATATTGTGGGAAAAAATATTCAGGGAATTGTTATGGCTAGGCTTGTATAGGCCCTAGGGCCGATAGCCTAGTACCAACCTATGAACCTATGAATAAGTGATAATGACTCAGTGTTATACTGTAACTGCACTTATTGTTAATGTGTACTGTGATAATGACTTGCATTTCATTACTGCAAGGTTCTGCATATTCAGACTAAGGTGATAATTGTTGCACATAACCTGTTGAGCAGACATTCGTTACATTCCTAGTGCAGGTGTCATGTAAAACTGAGTCATTACCAATCTGTTAGGAAAAGGCCAGAGGAATTCAGTAAAAGTAGTATAACACTTCAACATTACTTAGCCCTTCCTCTAACCTAAATTCTGCACATGAAACAGCACTCACTGGAAGCAGTCCTCACCTTGGAAGACACAGACATTTATGCAGTCACAGAGACCTAGTTCAAGGCCATGGAGAGCACCCAAGCCATACTGGGTTACACCTCCTTCCACATGTTCAGACCACTAACTGAATGCGTGAAAACTAAAGGAGGTGGTGTATCAATGTTCATTAAAGATATATACACATCCAGACTGGTTAAACAGTACGATTCCCTGGAGATGCTTCAGGTGCAATTAACTGTTGGAAAGACACCTATTCAAGTCACTACCAGCTACAAAAGCCCCTCCATGAATCAGGGCACCCACTCTGATTATTTGGATCTTCTTGAGTCTATCAAGTTACATCCAAACACCACGGTTTTGGGTGACGTTAACTACCCATCCATTGACTGGGTAAATTACTTGTGCACAAACTCACTTGCCTAAAGGTTCCTCGACTTCATTAACTCCAATGCCCTGGATCAGCTGGTTGACACCTCCTTAAGGGGTGACAACATCCTGGATTTGGTGCTTACCAATATGGAGGACAATTGTAGCACCCCCACTGTGAGGTCTTCCCTAGTGAGATCTGACCACAAATAAGTCTAATTTGAAGTAACTGTCACACCTGCCCCCCCTAAACTAAAAGACTTCTCCAAATCAGATTATAACCTCTTATAGGATGGTATAAATAGCTTCACTGCACCTCCCCCGTCAGATGGAACTGACAACTATGCCAAGTTCTACACCAATGCTTTATACATACACCTGAATAACTGCACTGACTTGGCCGTACCTAATTTAAGCAAAACAAGGTTCTCAAAGAAGAGCAAACCTGCCTGCTGGACTACTGCCATTAACAGGCTTTACAGTCAGAGGAAGAAAGTGCTGTCTAAGAGTAAGAGGGTGCAAGCCCTAAACTGAAATCACTCCCTCCTCAGCTTAAGCAAGCAAATAAGACTTCTTGTGAACTCCTCCAAAGCAAACTACGAATCCAGATTAGGTTTCTCAATGAAGGACAACCATAAGGCACTCTTTAGTTACATCTATAACCTAAAAGGAAAGGCCGACATTTGTGCCAAACTGGTAGTTAATGATACCACATATATTGAGCCTGTAGACATAGCTAACCTGTTGGCCAACAGGTTCTGTGACAACTTCACTCTACTGTCCCTGACACACATATCCCATGACATCCCTACCACCTGTCCCCAACCTTGTATCTTTAAAGAGGAAGTCATAAACACCCACTCTAAGGCCAAACACACAACATCTATGGGACCTGATAAAATCCCAGGCTGTGTCTTTCATGAGCTCCAACAAGAATTAGCAACACCACACGGTACTCTTCTTAATCATAGTCTAAGCAACGGCTTCCTCCGAGCTGAACAGAAAATAGCCACTGTTATTCCTTTTTCACAAAGGTGGTGTTTCCACTGACCCTGGGAACTGCAGACCTATTAGTCTGACTAGCCTTATCTGCAAGGCCATGGAGTGGATCATCATGGACTTTATCAAGAAAGACATAAGTAATCTCCAGACACTTGACACTACTCCATTTGGATTTGTCAAAGGGAAATAATTCCTGTTAAACCTAGTGGACTTCTTCAAGGCAGTCACCAAGGCCCTGGATGAAGAGAAATCTGTGCATACAGCCTACCTAGACTTAGCCAATGCTTTTGACACTATCCCACACTCAGGCATCATTGACAAACTCACTCAGTTAGGTATCAACCCTTATATCGTTAGATGGGTTGCTAACTGGCTCACTGATAGAACACATATAGTCAAAATAGGGGAATCCACCTCCAACAGCAAACCTGTAACCAGTGGTGTTCAACAGGGATCAGTCCTGGGACCTCTACTGTTTGAAAACTATTTCTCCGAAGTACAAGCAAAAACTAAACATTTGTGGTTGACAAAGTTTGTTAATGACTGCAAACTGGGAGCAACCATAGAATCTCCAAATGATGTCAACATCCTATAAGAGTGTGTTACACAAACAAATGATTGGTGCCAAAGTCATGGCCTTAAACTCAATGCAAAAAATGTATTATCATCCCTTTTGGCAAGGGTGATGTTCCTGCTAACTACCACATCAATAACAACACCCTAAGTATGCACTCAGTGATGAGAGACCTGGGCACACCAGTTGACAGCAACCTTACCTTTGATCACCATGTCTCTACAGTGGTAATAAGGACATTCTATATTGCTCATCTCATAAGTAAGGGCATTGCCTCCAGGAAAAAAAAGAAGTTATAACCTCACTATACTCTTCCCTCATCAGGACAATAGTTGAGTGCAATGCCCCTTTTAGCAATTGCAGAGACCACAAAGGCTCCTCACAAGGAAAATTCCAGGTCTTCAGCACCTGTCCTATGTGGATCATCTGAAATCACTGTCACTTTATTCTGTTTCATACAGACTACTCAGAGCCAGTCTCTGCCTTGCATACAAGGCAATCCCTGTCCCTGCTTTATTGGAAATGCTGCATATTCATAAGTCAAATGGTACATGGGTTACTTGCTCTAAAGTCCTTAACCTGGTAAGTGACATTAATAGAACCTGCTGGAGTGACAGATTTACAACATACCCCAACTTCATGTCAAACAGGGCATGTCATTAGCCCACTTCAAATGCAATCTGGATGACTGGATAAGTAACCATAAATTCACCCTGGGGGTTCCACCTGTGTCCCTCTTGGACAGGGGCAATAGGTGCTGATTTTGGAAATAAGGGTAAGAACATGGCTAGGCTTGTAAGAGCCCTATGGCCATTAGGCTATGATCCTATGATACTAAAAAGACATTGCTAGCAACACAGCACGACATATCACCTAACTCAGTGCCCCTATTTGCAATGGATGATCACATTTACAGCTTTTAACATAAACCTTTGCACCTGTGCATTAACCATTTTGTAACATACAATGTACAGGAAGGCATCTGGGCATTTGGTAAGTGAAGGATGTAGAGTAGTGCTGACAGCAATCTTCTATGGACCAAATATGGACAGGAAAAATACAATATAAATACGTCATGAAACTGCTGGAAATAAAACAGGAGTGGGTTAGGGAGGTAATGGAGTAGATCTTGATGTGTTATTACATGCAAACAAGGACAAATGATATGGGGAACAAGAGTTCCACAGAGGCAGTCAGAAGACCCCAGAGGAAAAAATATGGATGTATGGAGGTCTAAATAACCAGAAGGGGTATAGTTTTTGAAGGTAAAAAAGGCATCAAACCAGCAGACAATACAGATGTTACCCCAAATGTTATACCTAACACAAACATGTCATTTATTGTAAAATATATACCCCTACCTTTACTACATCACCTAAACCTTAACTTTTAACCAGTAGACTACACAGATGTTACCCCAAATGTTATACCTAACACAAGAATGTCATTTATTGTAACATATATACAATATCTTTACTACATCACCTAAACCTTAACTTTTAACCAGTAGACTACACAGATGTTTCCCCAAATGTTATACCTAACACAAACATGTAATTTATTGTAACATATATACCCTATCTTTACTACATTACCTAAACCTTAACTTTTAACCAGTAGACTACACAGATGTTACCCCAAATGTTATACCTAACACAAAAATGTCATTTATTGTAAAATATATACCCTATCTTTACTACAGCACCTAAATCATAACTTTTAACCAGTAGACTACACAGATGTTTCCCCAAATGTTATACCTAACACATGAATGCCATTTATTGTAAAATATATACCCTATCTTTACTACATGACCTAAACCTTAACTTTTAACCAGTAGACTACACAGATATTTCCCCAAATGTTATACCTAACACAAACATGTAATTTATTGTAACATATATACCCCTATCTTTACTACATCACCTAAACCTTAACTTTTAACCAGTAGACTACACAGATGTTACCCCAAAAGTTATACCTAACACAAGAATGTCATTTATTGTAATATATATGCCCTATCTTTACTACATCACCTAAACCTTAACTTTTAACCAGTAGACTACACAGATGTTTCCCCAAATGTTATACCTAACACAAGAATGTCATTTATTGTAAAATATATAACCCGTCTTTACTACATCACCTAAACCGTAACTTTTAACCAGTAGACTACACAGATGTTTCCCCAAATGTTATACCTAACACAAACATATCATTTATTGTAACATATATACCCTATCTTTACTACGTCACCTAAACCTTAACTTTTCTGTGTTTAAAGACATCCCTATCACCTATAGATACTCATTTGTGCAAATTATTTCTTTTATCCAAATTTTGTTTTTGTAATTATTATAACTTTATCTGCATATGTTAACTGAACTGGAATTCTTAACCATTCAGATGCTAATGTTCCTTTGCTACATATTCTTCTTTCATACTGTTATTCCCTGCTACAAACTTATCTCTCTCTTTTTTGCAGTTTTAACCCTATCAGCACAGTGGGGCACATAGGACAGAGGAGGACAGCCCCAAAAGTCTGGTGGCACCATATTTAGCTGAGAAACAGGAGCGTTTCTGAGAATTCACTCTACCTTCACATTTTGAAGTGTATGTACCTATTTCATCTGCCCCAAAATGCTAATAGCAGGCATATCTACTTTTCCACGACTGTAACCAAGTAGCTAGTGGCAAGTTTACTGGATCACACACTAACCCCCCCCCCCTTCTAAATCCACTGCCAATCCAGTAATAAAAAACAAAACAAATAATTTAAATTTATTAGGCTAAATATTTTATTTTTACCTGCCTTCTCATTTGTTTCACAAAATACCACTCTTTATAACAAAGTATCCTTGTAATAAAACTTCTGTCCTGGCCTCTTAATTTCTAATTCAACAGTTTTTGTCTCATAGTGTCCTACCTTTCTCAGCTCAACCCACTGTGTTCCTCCTCGCTGCACTAGGGCTCACTCTGCTTCTCTACCCTTCCCCCATTCCCACCCACCCCAGATACATTACATTTATACTTCCATACATCACTCCCACAAATGACCTCACCCAATTAACCCTCCCATAGTCACACCCAAACTCTATATCTCTTTTCTTACAATTAAGTCTCCCTCTACTGAATTAATTGACACATACTTTCTCTACCACAATTAGAACATATCTAACCCACAAAATGTTACACTCCAGTCCATTTCTACCATTCCTCTTTTCTCTTACCATTGCTCTTCTGATCCTATCCCAGTCTACCTCCTACAATAACAGAGACCTCTTCTTAACTTCCAATAACTCCAACCATGACTGCTATTTTACAACCTAATAACTCTAGCTTCTCCAATATTTCACCTTCTCTTTTCAATTGCAACAGTGCATACTCTACTAAACTCAGAGTTCTTCCCAACTACAGAAACATCAAGACACCTTACTGCAATTCACCCAACTTTTCCTCTACAACTCACTACCTTAAACATCTTAGAAATCATCTCTTAATATTATCTCAGAGCAGTAATATACAACCTAACCTTGGCCCTTCACACTCCTCGGATATCACTTATAATCCATCTCTCTCTCATACCTCTCCTGCCAACACTCAACATGTATTTATCACTAGAATCAATATACGTAGTATCTGTAATAAAATTACAGAATTTCACACCTGGCTCTCTCAACACTGACCCCTCATCACAGATGTTACTGAAACATGGTTAAAATCACATATATTAGATACTAAATACTTCCACCTGGCTATAATATACTTTACCATGATAGATTACAAAAGAAAGGAGGTGGAGTGGCTCTAGTCTATCATAGCTCCCTAACCATAACACCCTATCCAAAACCTGTCCCCTCTTTTGGTACCATGGAACTGCTCTTATCATCACTAAAGATAAACAAAACCAAACAACTAGTCATAGCAGTTCTATACGTTTTCTCTGGCCATAACATCCCTACTCTGGAAGATTTTCTATCCTGGACTACCCACAACATAGCAGAAGAAACTATCATTCTTGGTGATACTAATATTAACTGGCAAAATATATCTTCCAACGCCCCTGAAAATAGCATTAACTTATATAGATATAGCCAGCTTATTAACACCCCCACCCATGTCCATAAAAAACAAACAAGGATCCAGCTTGGACTGGATCTTCGTTTCAGACCCTCACAAATAATCTAATACTAGCACACTCCCTGATACCTTAAGTGATCACTTACCTGCCTTCACCTATAGATCTCACACTCATTCCTAAACCCCATTCTTACTACATGTCCAGAAACTTAACAAATGTATTTCAAACAGCTTCAGTAAACTCATTAAAATCTGAAAACTGGACTCCACTCAAAATACTACCTTTAGAAGATGCTGTAAACTACTTTACTAAAGTCTTCCTCGATACTCTAAATTCTCTAGCCCCTATTCGCTACAAAATGACAAAACATAATCATGCTCCATGGCTTACTAAATTAACCAAAACATTCTTCTCTCCAGAGAATAAAAAACAAGCTTATGAAGCTATCTATAAACAACTCCATAATACAGTGATCAAAAATGACAAAAACAATCTACTTCTCTCAAAAACTCTCTAGCCAAAAACATAACCCTAGAAAATTCTGGAAATCCGTCTCCACTCTCCTAAATCTAGGTACCCCATAAAACCCCTCTCCTTTTCCAGATAAGGACCCATAATATATAGCTCACATTTTTAATACACTTTATTGAGACCATTCTTTAAACTTGTAAAACAACCTTTACCGTCTACAAACAGCAGCCCAAACTCTAAAATTAACACTACAAATCCCAATGAAGTGAAACCCAACTCAGACAACTCCCATCACAAAATTAACACTAACAACCTCCCAGAGGCTCCCACATTCTCTTTAAAACCTGAACCCACCTCTCTAATACTCAAACTATTATCTAAACTTAAACCGTGTGCCCTCTCTGCAGACAACCTCCCCTCTGAATACCTTAAACTCAGTGCTGAGGCTATAGCATATCCCATGAGCATATTAATTAACAGATCTATCACTGAATCAATAGTCCCACAGCTCTGGAAGATGTCCATCATAACTCCACTTCATAAAGGTGGTAACACCAATGATTTATCAAATTATCATCCAATCTCCATTTTGTCACCTTTATCTAAGATACTAGAAAAGTGTGTATAAATTCAACTACTTAAACACCTTGCTGATAATAATCTACTCACCCCATCCCAACATGGCTTTCACCCGGCTCACAGTACTACCATAGCCCTACTTTCTTTTACTGACACTGTGAATAAAGCTTTGGACGCTGGTCTCTTAACATCAGTGGTCTTACTCAAGCTATCCAAAGCTTTCGACACAGTGTCACATGCCAAGGTATTACAACAACTATGACCAGTAGGATGCTCCACCCACACCCTTACCTGGTTCAAAAATTACCTAGACAATAGACAACAAACTGTTAGATGGCAAAATACTCTATCTGGCTACCTGACTGATAATACAGGGTTTTCCCAAGGTTCCATTCTTGGACCATTACTTTATAATGTATTTATAAATAATCTCCATACAGTCTCCTTTCAGATTTCAATCATCCAAGACGAGGATGATTCAACTATCATATCCTCTTCTAGCAACTTCCCAAATCTTCTTCAAAGTACACAAAATGCATTCACTTCAATAGAAACATGGCTCAACGATGCACAACTACTTTTGAATACTAAAAAATCGAAATTACTAGTTTTCCCATCCAAGCCAGTAACTGACCATTTTAAAATCTTTTCCCAAAAGTGTTCTCTGCAAAACTTCTAGGTATTACCATAGATAATAAAACTCTCATCTGAACAGTACATACTCAATGCAATTAAAAAAACTCAATTTAAATTAGGCAAACCTTACATGCAAATGAGCTATATAGATTCTCCCACAAGAATACAACTTGCAAACTCTCTTCTACTCCCCTCCCTTCTCTGTGGCTCCCCAATTTTCACAAATCTCCACACATCCCTAAGTAATAAATTGCAATCATGCTACTACAAAATAGGCAAATTTCCCTGTGGTCTTCCTAACCACACACACCACTGCCAAGCCCTTCAAACACTGAACTGGCTGCACTTCCTCCATTACCTTCATTACACCCAACTCACTATTGCTCGTAAATTAAGATTCCACCCTGAAAGCTGCCCTATACTTGCAAGACATCACACAAACCTACACCCCCTCCAGAGACTTAAGATCATCTAACAAACACCTTCTTCGAGTCGCCAAACCCAGCAAGAGATCTGGACAAAGTTTATATTCATATGCCATAGCAAAACTATGGAATGACCTACATCCCTCTATCACACTTCTTGATTCTCTGAATACATTCAAATAAACCATAAGAAATCACTTTCTCAAAATCCAAACCTGTCTCTGTCCCCAAATAAATAGAGCCCCTTAAAGCCTTCCTAGTGCTCTGCTCTTTCTACTTACGTCTCTTCATAACCACCCTTTAAACTCTGACTCATATTTTCTGCAGCTACTCTACTCTCTTACCCAATGTCCACAAAAAAAAAATAGAATTGCACTGATGTTATTAGGAATTATATTATCCGATATTGTCATCCTCCCAACTGTATAAATTTCTTAGTCTTGTATTTGTTGTACTTGGTTAGACTATGTGTGTTCTCCTTGTTGTAAATCTGTAATTTTTTTACTCTGTGTAATCAAAATTTAACATGGAGCTTTTTTCCCCGGGCCTCCACTGAAAATGGGTTTCTGACCCAGTGGACTTTCCCAGTTAACAAATGTAAATAAATAAATGTTATATACTCTACCTCCTTCATTTTGTAATTAATTTCACACTGTATGACATTCATAACTAATGCAAAGAGCATAAAACTCAATGGACATCTCTTTTTTAACCTTTTGTGGTGAATATTTTTATTATTGATAGAGTGAAGTTAGATTAACTTCAGTAGTTCCATACTTATAAAGATATAGATCCATATTTATAGACATATAGCTGTCTATATCTCTGTAGCTATCCATCTCTCTCTCTCTCTCTTTCTATATATATGTATATATATATATATATATATATATATATATGTGTGTGTGTGTGTGTGTATATATATTTATATATATATGTATATATATATATATATATATGTATATATATATATATATATAGAGAGAGAGAGAGAGAGATAAATAGAGATATAGATAGTAGCCCACACATAGTTCAGAAAGAGACACAATCATAGGTTCATAGATTAGTACTAAGCTAACTGCCCTTGCGAGCCATTTTAAGCCTAGCCAATAATCCTTTGTGAGACTCAAACCCTGCACCTTGTGTTTGCAAGGCAAACACCTTAACCATTAGGCCACCCATACAGGTGTGGCCAATATGCAACTCAAGTACACTTTCTCCTAGTAACGAAAAGGCACTGATCAGCGATTGCAAAGTCATTCTCAGTGAAACAGTTGGCCCACAGCTTAAACCACTGGTTGCCCAATCAACTGCAAGCAGTGGTCATAGAAGGCTCTAAGGTCAACAGAGACCAGGCTGAAGACCTGAAAGTTGACTGGAGAGAAAATGCAACAGTTCAAGAAATTATTCAGGGCTCTATCACCCTAAGAAGAGGAGGAAATAGGTGGAATTGAAGAAGAATTGCAGGGTCCCAAAACAGCATGTTTGAGAAATACAGAACTGATATGTGGCTGAGACAGTTATGGAAATAAGGTGCATAAGGAGAGAGCTGCTGGTGGAATGCAGACGTCCAAGAAGTCATCAAAGAAAAAGTGCAACAAAAAGTGGGAGACAGAAAAGATAATCCAGCCTAAGAAAGAATGCTGGTTGGCTAGCAAAGAGGATAAGATAGGAGTTGCAATAACAAAGAACAAGGCATCAGAGGCACTCTACCAGCTTCTGGAAAGTAACTTGGTAGATGTCACAAAGAAAGTCTATCAAGTTGCAAGGCAAGACAAAAAAATAAAGATCGTCCGGCACTCTTCATAAGAGACGCTAGCAACAACCTACTCACCAGTCCACAGGATATCAATGGCAGACAGAAGAAGTAATTCCCAGAGGGTTTTGAATGAAGAAAACCCCTAGAAGCTGTACTGTCCCAGACACTGCCTATTGTGAGAGAAGAGGAGGAGACCACCTTAGAAGGCCAGCACTAAGAAAAATGAAGTCATGGGCAGCAGCAGGCTCAGATGAGGTCACAGATAATATGCTTTCACTCCTCACTCATACAATACACTGATGACTCGACTAGCATATCCATCTCAGACAACCTCTCTGACCTCCACTCACTAACCCATAACTCCTTTCACATTGTTGAAAATTGGCTCAGCAACAATCAACTCATATTGAATCTAAAAAAAAAAAACTTCTCTTATTTCTTTCAAAGTCCCTTTCTCATCACAAATCATAATTTACCATCACATCACTTAACAACACTGTCCTAAACTTTAAGAATAAGCATACTAGTGTCAGTATTCAAGAGCAAGGGGGACATTCACAATTGTGGGTAGTACAGAGGTATGAAACTCCTGTCAAATTGCATGAAAATCCTGGAGAGGGTGGTTGATAAATGAATATGTAAAGTAGTAGAAAGTAAGATAGGAGATGAGCAGTTCAGATTCAGATCAAGAGGCAGCATAATTGACCAGATGTTTGCAGTAAGACAGATAGTTGAGAAGAAGGTAGAGATGAGGAATGAGTTCAACTGTCCATTCCTAGACTTGGAGAAAGCATATGACAAGGTCCCATGAAAGCTGATTGGGTAGTTCTGCGGGTGTTCAAAATCCCATAAACACTGTTAGAATTAGTGCAAGCTTTGTACAAGGACTCATTGACTCAAGTAAGAGCAGGGTTCAGACATAGAGGGGTTCTCAGTGGGAGTGGTTATCTATCAAAGTTCAGATCAGAGAACACTGCTGTCCATACTGGTGATGGACTACATTAGCAAACAGGCTGGAGGGGACAGATCAACAAAGTTGCTGTATGCAGATGACGTGGCATTACAGGCAGACTCTGAGTAAGAACTTCAGCAAAGAATAGCGGAATGTAATGCAAAACTGAAGGCACGTGGGATGAAACTAAATACAGATAAGACAGTTGTAATGACAGTAAATTTTGGAGTTCAGTAGAAAGTGAGAATTAAAATAGAAGGGAAAACAGTGGAACAGGTCAACAGCTTCAAGTATCTGGGAAGGGTGGTTGAGAAGAAGGGAAGTTTGAATGATAAAGTCAAAGCTAGAATTAGAGGGTTTGCTGTCAAATGACACAGACTGTCAGGTGCAGTATATGAGAAGAATGCCAAAAAAGCTGAAAAGTCAGGTGTATAAAACAGTGGTGTGACCAGTACTACTGTATGGTACAGAAACCTGGACAGTAGAGGCAGAGCAGTTGAGGAAGCTAGGGGTGATGGAGATGAAGTGCTTGAGATTGGTGGTGGGATGCACACTGTGGGACAGATGAAAAAATGAGGAAATAAGAACAAAAGCCAACATAGCTTCATTTGCAGAAAAGGTCAAACAGAACAGATTACTGTGGTTGAGGCACATGTGCAGAAAAGCAGAAGACATTCTAGTGAAGATGATTTGGTACAGACAGGAAGAAGGCAAGAGGAAACAAGGGCATCCAGCAAAGAGGTGGATGGACTGTGTGTGGGAAGACCTGCAACAGTTAGGCATGAGTGTCGAAGAAGGTAAGAAAGTGGAACTGAATAGAGAGAGATGGCAACAGTACCCCAACCCCATGTAACAAACGGAAATAGGCATGAGTTTCGAAGAATGTAAGAAAGTGGAACTGAACAGAGAGAGAGATGGACTGAATAGAGAGAGATGGCAACAGTGCCCCAACCCCATGTAACAAACGGAAATAGGCATCAGTGTCGAAGAAGGCAAGAAAGTGGAACTGAATAGAGAGAGATGGCAACAGTGCCCCAACCCCATGTAACAAACGGAAAAAAGAAGGTTGATGATGATAATGATAGGTTTACTATCATATATTTGACTGTCAGAATTAATTCCCACCTTAAATATCGACTAAGACATTCAACTCCGAATGCTGAGAAGGTCAGAATGTCCCAAACACACTTCCTGTTGCAAATTTGACCTTTCTCGACATCCATAGACTGCAATCCGACACTGCACATCATGTGACATCACAATTTTTGCAGGAGGGAAGCCCCCTGCATCTCCCACACCCCCTGCAAATTATGTATTCCAACTCTGAGATCACACTACAGTGGGAAAAAGGGTACATGTCTTGATCCCCACTGTACCACAATCTTAATTATAAGATCAACTTCATATGTGTGAATGCACCGTGCATTTGCTGAACCGAGACTCGCACAAATGAAAGTTCGGCAACAGGATTTAGCCAACCGTACTTTGACATCCCATGGTTGACAAACCTTTACTCGAAATTGTGATTGTAAACAACATATATATATATATATATATATATATATATATATATATATATATATATATATATACTATATTATATACATATGTATATATACATGAGTGTGTGTGCGTGTGTGTGTGTGTGTGTGTGTGTGTGTGTGTGTGTGTGTGTGTGTGTGTGTGTGTGTGTGTGTGTCTTTTTCAGTCTGTAGTTCTCTGCACATTCTCTCTCTCTTTTGCTCCCTGAGTTCTTTAAGCCCTCTGGCCAAACCACTATCTCTCTGTCTCTTGCTCCCTGAGTTTATTCAGGACTTTGACTGACTCTTTCTCACTTTTATCTTCAGCCCTTTCTACAGGAAATTGTCTTCCAGCCTGGATAGTTATGTTAAAGCTGTTTCCATAGTACTGATACATAACAGATCCAGAAGTCCAACACTTATCATTAAGGGGCACTATATTACATTACCTCCCAGCTCAGGCCTGTGGTAATGACTGTTGGCAGGCAGCTAAATCCCACCTCATCTGGCCCAGAAAATGGATGGCAGCCGTCCACTTTCAGTTTTCAGTAACTGAATTTGTTCATTCTGTGTTCTTATCTTTCTGTCTTTTTTCTAAAAGTTTTCCTAGTTGTTTTTTTTTTTTTTTTTTTTTTTTTAATTTATTTATTTTACCTGAGGTTCCTATTATCTTCCAGATAACTTCACAGTGTTTACTCTTACATGGCTTTGTTTCTCTTTTTCTACTAACTTGATACTGGGAGTTCAACTCCTCCCTTATTTTCCAATGACAGGCTGCTGAAATTTGTTTTGAGTATGAACTGTACCCTTGTGTCATTTTAAGCATGCAGACGGATTCTGGATTAGCTCATGCTTTATAAATACATTTTGCTGCAGGACATTTACTTGACTTTGTAACAAAATCTTCATTTTACTTGGAGTAAATTCTGTTCACACCTTTCATCAGAGCATCCTTTCCGTCTGCTGAGCATGGTGTTTGTTCATTGCCAAAGATGTTTCTTTCCTGTGTAATCTGGGTCAGAATCATACACCTTTCTGATACAAATGTCAGGCTGAACCCTTTACATCTCAGTGAAGCTATCTTTAATTTTATTCCTCACGTTAGTAACTGGTGCCTTTATTACCTCTGGGGCACCATTTTGGCCAGTATTTTTCCTTCTTTAGGACATTATTTTTTTTTTGCATGTAAGATACCAACATCTGTTCACAGCCCTTAACTTTAGCCTTCATCCTTGATTCTTCTACTGCAACTGCTTATTTTGTGTTTCTTTTATCAGCAGGAACATTGCTTTTGTGATTTTCTGATTTTGCCTACACACCTTCAGTGATTTATTGTGAACTTCTATCATAATATATTCAGAACATTTGCTTTCTCTTTCCTATCCTTCTGTTTTGGGATTGTACCAGTAGACATTACACCACCACATTTCCATTCTTTTGCAGAAATTATGCCTGAGAGTAATACATTTATTGACCAGTCAATTTTCATCTTTAGACTGGTCTGGATTAGAAACTTTTACAGCACAATCTTAAACTGTGATCCCTCTGTTAGAGGAACTCGTTCACTAGGTTGCTTAAGTGGATTTCAGATTCAAAAGGTTAACCTGATTAGTCTGTCGTCTGCTGTATTATCTCAAGAAGTTTAGAAACTGCATGGCAGGCCTGATCTAGGATATGAATTGCATTACCGTCTGCCCTCTCTAGCAAGCTTTCACTGTCAGTTGCCCTTTTTAAATCTTTCTCTGAGCCTTGGATAGCAAAAGTGATTCATGACTGCCATGGAATTAGCTGAGGCTGAGGATGAGTGCTATCTCATTCACTCTTCGCCAACTTTAAGCTCAGCTGTGCATTTGCACTCTGCATCCCAGAATTTAATGTGAGACTGTTGCTAGTGCAATATAACATTGCTATAGCAGCTCTGTGCTTGGCTATACTTCTTGCATCTTTACCCAGAGGCACAGTAGCTACAACACCAGGCTGTCTACACTTATAACATTTTGCTTCACAAGCGAAACAATGTAGCTCCATTTCATTTTATTTACTTCTCTTTTGATAAATGTGTGGGTGAACTGATGACATGTGACATTAACTCTGATATGAACTGGACTGGACAGCTGGCACAGTTATCAATGACTTTGGTCAGTGGAATAAACTAGACATTTAAGAGTATTAAAGTTTGCAATACATGTATAACACTATCTGCAGGAATATGCCTGCTTTGACATCAACATAAGAAAGAATGTTTTGTCCTTAGCACACACCCTTAGGTCAGACTTAAGCATTACACCTACGCTTGGAAATATTTCATATTCATGAACATGTCTATTATCTGTAAACACACCTTTATAATGTTAAACAGAAAATAAAGATTGGATGGAGATTATCTGTTGTCTGTGATGTTTAACTGCAGCATGTATTTTACAACTAAAATTACTTTTTCCTGTTATGACTTGTATGGAATTGTCCAAATTATGTAACTAAGATGTCTCTGAACTTGTGTTATGAGCTGTTTTGTTTCAGCTCTAACTTTTGTTATAACTTCATATCCTATGTATTTCTTTTATAACTTTGATGGATTGCCTCTGTGCTGGGATACAAGTGAAAAGCGTCTATGGACCAATTCTCCCTCTTGTTTAACAAACATGTAAGTAAAAAGTGATGGTGCACTTTCTACAGGGAAATAATTGACTGCAACACCAGGAATCATGTTCACTGTGGTTATATACAACATCAAATGTGTGCACTGTTTTCAAATATCTAAATTATTTTTCTCTAAGATGATTATTAAAAGGTGATAGTCAAGCTGTGGTCTGCATCTTAAACTCCAGTTTGTACTGTAAATAAATAGAGCTGAAAGCTTCTGCTCCAGGAACAAACCACAAATGGACTCCAACAGTACAATAAAATTATAAATTAACCACTTCATAGATTCAAATAATAAGTTCAAAAGCAGTTTAATAACACACGACAAATAAATAATCGAAATGCTTTCGTCCCTGACAAATCAGGGACTTTATCAAGGTAACACACAGCCAGGAAAAGTGGATTTAAATAGTGATACTAAGAAACAAACGACCAATCACAATGCACAAAAATATTTAAAAAGGCATTATTGATATTTAAACATATTTAAAAGTATCTAAAAATCAAATAAAAGTGATTGCACAGTATGAATCATTTTAGTATATACTGATGCTCATATTTCCAGTGCTTTCATTTTTAAAAAACAAACCAAGGACAAATGCTCATTAATACCTAGCCACAGCATAACATTAGTTCTTAATTGCCATAAAGCTTCATGTATCTCTAGCCGTAAATGTCAAGGGCCACCCCTGGGATCCACCAATTAGGATTCCATTATAAAGAATTTAAAGGCATGCCCTGCATATCAACTACAATGCATCGCCAAAGCATTCTTGTCACTATGAAGCCTTATCTCTCTCAAGTGCTCATAAACATGAAATTTACAGTTACGGTCGGTCTTCCCATTATAGAGGATAGGACATTGAATGCACCTGGCACAATAAACAACTTTATCAGTTTGGCAGGAAACCTTTTTATTTGGTTTCACTATAATCCCATTAATTTCAAAACTAGAGCCCTCCATTATATAGGAACAAAAATTGCATGCTCCACATTTAACCATTGATCTAGTCTACTGTTCATAATGTGTCGTCCCCAACAAATCCTTCGAGCACCGACCCTTCCTATACACTATAGTTGTTCTCTCCCCTAACCATTCCCTAATGTCATGACATGAGGGCAAAATTACCCAGTTTTTCCGTAATATGGCTGCTATCCACCCACTTGTTGTATTATAGGTGGTGATGAAAGCGGACCGGTAATTGATTTTCTCATTGGATCTCCACCCCCTTCCTTGGTTTGAAACATGTGTGTCATCTCCTACAAGGGACTCGCCCATAACCTATAAGCCAGAATTCATTGTCCTGCATGTATGATCACCAGATAAAATACCTCTAAAATGGCCCCTTTCCCTTTTATTAATAACTTCCAAAAATACTTCATTTACCAGTTCCAGGGGGTATCCTCCCTTTAAAAACATACCTTTAAGTAACTCACATTCATCAAAGAAGGCATCAGCTGGCAACACCATATGGGCTGCCCTCACAAACTGACCCTTCAATACAGCCCTTTTCTGCTTAAAAGAGTGGGAACTACTAAAATGCCAAAAATTATTGGAGTAAGTTTCCTTCCGGTGTATTTCAGACACAAAAGAACGTGACCTATACTCCTTAACTAAGCTTACAGCCAAATAAGCAATCTCCCTCTCATAGGTCTGACAAGTAAATTGAAGGAAGGCTGTCATCTCATTAATATAAACCAAGAATTCCACTATCAAATCCATTGGGCCATTCCCAAAAGATAAACATGTCGTCCAAAAAGCGAGTATAGAACTTACAGTGTTAAAAGAAAGAGAATTATATACAAACTTCTTTTCCCACTGCAACATTACTATATTTGCAAAGAGACCCCCACAAGAGGGAACCCATGGCCACCCCTTCTACTTAGAGGTGCAGCTCTTTGTTAAAGAAAATAAAATTGTTTTTCAGTACCAGCTCGATAATAGGCTCATAAACGTTAACCATTGGTTGAGGAATACCCTCATTTACAAGGTATTCACACACCCGTTCGAGCCCTGTATCGTGGCGTATCAAAGTATACAGATCTTTGACATCTATTGTGATGAATATGCCAGAATCAATAAATTCAAGATCATTCATCCTGTTCAAAAAAATCCCAAGAGTTTTTACACATATTAATTCCCTTGGTTACAATCAGCTTCAGCTTAATATCCAAATATTTAGCAAGTGGATAGGTAATAGATCCCCTTCCATCAACAATAGGATGCATAGGGAGGTTCGTCAAGCTCTTATGTATCTTGGGTAACCCAAAAATCTTAGAAATTCTAGGATGACTCACAACCAAGTAGTTTAACTCATCAATAGAAATTGAACCCTCAATGAACATGTCATTCAATTCATTTGAAATCTTTCTATAAGCCCCATTAAGTTTATTTAATGAAACCTTCCTATATGAATCAGTATTCAACAATTTTCTCATTCTTACATTATAATCCTCTCTATCAAATACTACCAAACCACCACCTTTATCAGGTTTAATAACCATTGTCTCCCAATTGGTCCTTAACTTAGTTAATCCCTCTATTTCACTCTTGGAAAAATTATTCACCAAGACACGTTTAGGCACATTCCTTATATCAATTTCACACAATTTCTCAAATGTCAATAATATGGGGTGTAATGGCGGATTAAAAGTACTAGAAATGTGCAGTGGATTACATACCCTTTCTACCGAATGGGACATTATATTTAAGTTTAATTTTCTTACAAAATGTTTCAAATCAACCAATGTATTAGCAACGTTACAGCCTTTTGTAGGTACAAAAGTCAGACCCTTAGATAAAAGGTCACAGTCAGAAATGTCATTAGGAAAAGAAGAAAAATTAAATACTTTCATGTCACATTCAGTATTGTGCACAATAGAAAAATGGGGAACAGCAAGTTCATCCAGACTGAGTTCGGACGTTTGTACCCCCCTCTCTGGTTCCTTCTCCGGGTGCCACGATTCTGGTTCGGGTGGTTGCTCCCTTTTGGGTACCTCCCCTTGTTGTTTGTGTTCCTGAGCCTCTCTGATCTCAATGGGGGAAATTCGTCCATGTCTAAAAAAATCTCATCGCTATTTTCATCAGTCCGTGACCCTGAACTAAAGACAACACCATGACCCCCGGCCTGTGACCTAGCTGGTTCAGAGTATGCAGTACCATTCATGTACACAATTCGGACAGCTCCATTGCTGGAGCAGAAGCTTTCAGCTGTATTCATTTTACTTTCCAATTTGTACTAAGTTAGCAGGGCATAGTTACCGAACTCTCCAATTTAATGGTTCATGGGGTCATTACTAGGCTAACTGCTCAACAGCCCTTAGAAGCTTAGCCAGGTTTATTCAGATTTTACCCAATTTTCTATCCCCAGGGGAAAGATAACAAGGGTCAACAAGTGGGGTTTTGACAATTTTTTAGACAGCCTCTTTCCTTAACAGACATAGGCACAAACCCAGGAGTGAATATGAGCTTTCCCATCCACTGGGCCAGATTGCATTTAAAGATGATCAGGGAAGGGCTCTGCTTCATGGGAATAGGAAGCCTATTCCAGAGGAGGGGCAATCTCTGGGACACATGCCCGTCTTTCCATCATGATCTATTCATGTCAAAAGATCAGGTTTAGATCTTTGGAGTGGGTAGCACTCATGCAGTTAGTTTTGCAAATAAGCAACATTTCCATCATGGCTGGGTCAGATACTGCCTTATAGGTCAGGCACAAATCACCACTCTGCAGTCAGTGGGAAGCTGAATACAGTGATAGGGCTTTTAATTGGTCCGCATATGACATGCTGGTTATAGCCTGTATTTTTTGCTGAGAAACCTCTGAGGACGCTTCTACTG
This sequence comes from Protopterus annectens, assembly GCF_019279795.1. NCBI lineage: Eukaryota > Metazoa > Chordata > Ceratodontiformes > Protopteridae > Protopterus > Protopterus annectens. The sequence continues at coordinate 1,772,913,755 of NC_056729.1, forward strand.
TTGCAGGTCCCTGGCAAGGTACATGCCAAAGGGTGTGTTGTATTCGATTATCTCACTTACTCTCATACGCTTTTTCACTTTCACATGCACCTAAGTAAAAATAACTCTACTCTAGTTCTTCAAATGATTCTATGTATTCTAACATTTTTTTGTATAATTATGCTTTAAGTATGCAATACTACTGCATTATATACTGTATACAATGTATTAATACTTTATCTGTCTGTAACTATATGTCTATGTAACTATATGTGGAGCTTTTCTCCCCAGGCCTCCACTGAAAATGGGCTCTTCTCAGGCCCAGTGGACTTTCCCAGTAAACAAATGCAATAAATAAATATTGGTCTGATGAGGGATGAGTACAGTGATACTATGACATCCTTAGATCTAGATGTGAAGCCATTACATACAAGCTGAGCCATACAAGACAAGTTCTTCACTACTGTGGATATATGGTGGTCAAAGTTCAGATTACTATCCATCTGAGTACCTAGATTTCTCACCACTGGGTCTTCTCTTAGGAAGGTGCTATCAATGTTGTAATTTGCAGATGTATTTGATTTCCCAAAAGGTATTATTCTGCACTTCTTTGTATTTAGTTTGAAGCCATGGCTTCGACACCAATCATTAGTCTGGTCAGAACATTCTGCAGCATATCAACATCATCTGGGGAGTCACTGATTGCCCCGAACTGGTCAGCCAAAGGACATCTACATTTGCCCTGACATCTGAGAAATATATCCCAAACAGGATGGGTTCCAGCATTGAGCCCTGTGGTACTCCACTAGTGTCTGGCCTCTTGCTGAATCATAGGATTGTAGGATCTTATGAGATTACTAGGCTATCAAACTGAAAGCCATTTTAAGCCTAGCCATTTCAACCCAATGTAATACCATAGAGGTACTAGTCAATACCCAAGATAGCATTTAGGGATGACTGCCCATGTCCAGGAAGGTTGTGGGCACTATCACAGGTAAGAATTTACAGTGCCCCATACACTCATCCAGGTTTCTCTTGAACAGTCTCATACAGGTGCCTTGTTTCACATGAATTGGTAGCCTGTTCCAAAGATGTGGCAATCACTGGGAGATAAATCTGTCCCTCCAGTATGTCCTATTTAAATAGCAGGTCATATGTAGGTCCCTAGATCTATTTGATTTGTGGATATGCAGTAAATTCATTAGGTTTGGGTCTGGGGTTTCTCTGTAGGCCAGGCATACGTCTCCCCTAAAAAGTCTATAGAATATGAAGTACAGTGACAGGGATTTTAGTCAGTCTGTGCAAGGCACATGCAAGATGGTCTTGATCTTCTTTGTTAGAAATCTCTGAGGTCTCTTTAATTGCTGTAGGTGCTTCGTACCGTACATACTGAATGGGGCATTCAATTATGGGCTGGATAAGTGCCAAGTATAGGGGTGTTATAACTTGTTTTGCTCTCGAGGTGATGTCTTTACTAATCAAGTGAGCTAATTGGAAATATTTCCTTACAATAGCAGACACGTGGGGTCGAAGTTAAGGTTGTGGTCAACCTGTGATCCCAGGTCCCTTATCACTTCATGGGTACTTAGAGTATTGTTATTGATTTGATAGTGTGAAGGACATTGTTTGTGTCAAAGGGAATAATGATGCATTTCTTTGCATTCAGTTTGAGACCATGACTAATACACCAGTCATTGGTCTGTGTGAGACCATCCTGGAGTACACTGACATCATTTGGGGATTCAATACAATACAATGATTGCACCTAGTTTGCAGTCATCTACATTCTTGGACAGCCACAACCATTTAGTTTTGACCTGAACTTCTGAAAAGCATACACCAAACAGTAGGGGGCCCAGCACTGACCCCTGTGGCACCCCCCTGCTAACAGGTCTGCTGGCTGATGTGGAGTCACGTACTTGTACAGTGTGTGTCTGGTTTGTGAGCCAGTTGGTAATACGTCTTACAATGAAGGGGTTTACATTCAGTTTGTTGAGTTTATCAGTAATGCCTGAATGTGGGATTGTGTTGAAAGCCTTTGCCAAGTCGAGGTATGCTGTTTGCACAGATTTGCCCTCATCAGTGGCCTTGGTCACACTTTCAAAGAAATCCACTAGATTTAACAGGCAGTATCTGCCCTTCACAAAGCCGAATTGGGCAGTATCCATGGTTTGGAGGTCATCTATGTCTTTATTTATGAGGCCAATAATGATACATCCCATGGCTTTACAGACGAGGCTGGTCAGGCTTAATGGGAGGATGGGATAATGGTTAAGGTGTTTATCTTGCAAACAGAAGGTGCAGGGTTTGATTCTCACATGGGGTAATTGGCTAGGCTTAAAATGGCCCATAAGGGCAGTTGGCTTAGTACTAATCTATGAACCTATCAACCTATGTAATTCCATGCGTATATTGTTAGGCCACCTTTGTGGAGGAGAATAACTGTAGCTGTTCTCCCTTCCACAGGAACAAAGGCTGAGATTAGGCTATGATTGAAAAGAGCACTTAGTAGTGATGGTAGTTCATATTTTAGCCTCTTTAGAAGACAGCCTGGGATGTCATCTGGTCCCATAAAGTCTGTGGTGTTTGCCTTGGACAGGGCTTTGAGGACCTGCTCTTCAGATATGTAAGGTGGGGAGGAATTTTGGGGAAGGGTTTGTTATAAGTTAGGAGGGGGATAAGGGAGTGAAATTTTTGACAAACCTATCTGCCAGCAGGTTTGCTATCTCTGTGGGGTCAGTGTGTGTGATACCGTTGACCACCAGTTCTGCACATGCTTGGGTCCTACCCTTTAGGTTACGTACGTAGCTGTAAAAGCCCTTATGGTTATCCTTGGCAGTACTTGCTAGGCTTCTCTCAAATGAGCTCTTGGAGGATTTCTCAAGTTGTCTTACTTATTTGCCTGGCTGAGGAGGGTACTTTTCCATTGTTTGGTCCTTGTCTTTGTTTTCTTGGACAGAAACTTTTTTGCATTTATTGTAGAGTTTGTTGATGCTGGAAGTCCACCATGGCAGCTTGATTTCACTTGGGCTCTGGCTTTAATTCCATCTGGTACAGTCAAGTGTATACACTTATGCCAGTGACTGTAAAGGACTTTAGTGTAAACTTTGACATAGTTACCAATTTCAGCTTGGGGTGGTGCTTCAAATGCATTTATACCATCACGTAGGAGGGTATAGTTTGCTTTGGTGAAGCTTTTTAGTCTGATTTCACCCTTTGTGAGTTCTGGTGTTAGTCTCAGTTCGAAGGTGACTGATTTGTGGTCATTTTAACTAATGAGGGTCCAACAGTTGCTGCAGGGCACCTGTTGGACATGTTGGTGAGGACCAGATCTAGAATGTTTGTTCGTCTTGTCGAGGTATAGAGAATTTGCTACAGGGCATTTGAATTCACAAAGTCACGGGACTTTTGTGCTAGCAAGTTTGGGCTAGAGTAGGTTTCCCAGTTGATGGTGGGATAATTGAAATCCCCCATTACCAGTGGGTTCAGTACAATTTGGATTGTCTTCAGTTTGGTTACATAGACTTTTTGGGTGTCGTGATCCATGTAGGGGGATCTATAACTAGCTAGGACTTGAATGGAGGTCTTACCTACTATAACCTGGACCTGGAGTAACTCCATGGAGTTGTCCAGTCTAGCCAGACTCGAGGTGAATGTATCTCTAATATAGACTGAAACACTGCCTCCTTGGGTTTTCACACATTCATTTTGCAGTCTTATAGGTTCATAGGTTGGTACTAGGCTATCAGCCCTAGGGCCTATACAAGCCTAGCCATAACAATTCCCTGGCTATTTCTTCCCACACTATTTACTTTCCTGGACCCCTGTCTAAAGGTGTGAAAGGCATTGTAGCCTTGCAGGGCCAGGGTACGCATTGAGGCCTTAAACCAGGTTTCTGTGACTGCACATACATCTACATCTTCTAGTGATAGAAGTGTTTCCAGGGAGTGCAGTTTTTGGTTTCAGCTCCTACACTCTAACAACATGTGACCTATCAGTGAGCCGTTTGGCTATCTATCTGGTGATATAGACTTTTATCCCCATGCTTGTGAGTTTATATATAACACCCAAGTTAGGTATTGTGTCAAATGCCTTGGTAGGTCAAAGCAAGCAGTCTGTACTGTCTTACCCTCACCCTTGGTGACCATCTCAAAGAAGTCCACCAAACTGGGTAGGCAGGACCTGCCCTTGATGAAGCCGAACTGGGTAGGGTCTAGAGAACGGAGGTTTTCTATGTCACTGTTAATCAGGTCCATGAGTATCCTTTCCATAGCCTTGCATATGAGGCTAGTCAGACTTATGGGTTGGTAGTTTCCTGGGTCAGTTGATGGTGCCCCCTTGTGCAGAGGAATGACTGTTGCTGTCCTCCACTCTTCTGGGACAAAGCCTGTCTAGAGGCTGTGGTCACATAGAGATCTGAGTGGGTGTGATAGGTCATGTTTCAAGCTATTTGATAGGCATCCTGGGATTCCATCGGGGCCCATTGATGCCATGTTTCTAGCTTTAGATAGCACAGTGATGACCTGTTCTTTTGTGATAACAGGCAAAGGAATGGTAAGGGTTATTTCATGGGGAGTGACTGGAGGTAACGGCAGGTGAAATTTGAGCTGAATTTATTGGCCAGCAGGTTTGTTATTTTTTTCTGGCTGAGTATAGGTAGTGCCATCTACAGTCAACTCAGCACATCATTGAGTATTACCTTCAGATTTCAGACATAACTAAAAATGCTTTGTAGTTGTCCTTTGCCTGGGATGCTATTTTAGTCTTGTAATTAGCTTTTGAAGACTGGACTAGTTCCATGAGTTGCCTGTTTAAACTAATGAAGGATTTTTTTCTCTGTTGTGTACCCTCACACTTACTTCTATACATGAATTTCTTCCTTCTGTTGTATAATCTATTTATGCAGGGTGACTTATTTTCTGGCTAGACCTGGGTTTAATTTGGTCAGGTACTGCTGTTTCTATGCAGTTGTTTAAGTGGTGGTACAGGGCATATGTATATACCTCTGCATAAGCCTCCATGTTTTTCATAGTTAGGGGAGCTTTAAAATTATCTATGCTATCACTTAATAGAAGGTAATTTGCTTTCAAAAAGTTCTTTAAGGTTTGACGGGGGGTTCTATGGTTGCATTTATTTAAAAGTAGACTGATTTATGATCCAGACTTATCAATGAGGATATTATACTGGGGGGATGGGGAAGTGCAATGCTCCCCCATGTTTGTGAGTACTATGTCAAGGATTTTGACAGGGAGTACAGACCAGATTATTTGCACTGACAATGTCTAGGAATTTCTGAGCCTGCATGTTATTGTTCATGTACATTTCCCAGTTTATGGAGGGGTAGTTAAAATCACCCATGAGTAGAGTGTTGGGCTGAATGTTAAATGATTCTATTAACTTCAGGTATTCAGAATGGTTTTCATGGTTCATGGATGGGGACCTGTACCTAGCAAAGATATTGTGGGGGACTTTATCTATGCTCAGCTTGACATGGAGTACCTCAAACGAGGCATCTTGCTTGACCAATCTAGAGGTATGATTGTTTCTTATGTAAATGGAAACATCTACTGCTTTCATTTATTTCCATTTCAGAGGGTGGTCTGAATGTGTGATAGACATTGTAGCCTTACACTGCTGGGGTGCTTTCCACAGCCTTGAACCATGTCTCTGTAAACACATGGACATCAACATTCTCCAGTGTGAGGAGAGTTTCCAATCTGTGCAGTTTCTTGTTAAAACTCCTAGCACTGAGCAGTAGTACCTTCAGCTTGGCATTAGAAAATGTTCTTACGTTGGTAGGTCTGCTGGTTTGGCACTGCCTAAAAAAAGTTACTATGGGGGTAGCTAATGCCTTGATCAGTATTCAAAAGCCTAGCAGTAACAGCTGCAAACCATCTCTCTGGCAAAGTAGCATGGTCTGGTAATTATGTCTTCCCAGTCTGACAGATACTGCATTCCCTTTGAATGACACCAATAGCTAAGCCAGTTATTACTATTTGTATTGTAGCATCATTCTTGATGAGGATACAATGTTGCTTAATATGAGGCTCATACCATCTGCAACATGTATTAAGAGAAGTACATCATGTGTCTCTTCATATTGTCCAGGGAGGTAAATTTCAGGTCATTCACACACACATGGACTATGACTGAGTCATATTGGTACTTGTGGTTGAGTGACCTGTGTGCCTGTGTGATCTGGCGAATCCTGACCCCTGACAAGCAACTGACTAACTGTCTCTTTATCCATCCTGGTGAGGGGGGTGTCCATGTGTCTCACAATGGAGTCTCCTATGACCAAGATGTTTGAATGTATGGTGTTTCACCTTAGAGCTTGCTTGTGGGGACACTGTGATGTGCATTTTTATGTGTAATGGTTGGTGTTGATTTGATGATTTTGTTTGCATGTGGTTTCTAAGGGCAACATACGGGAGGCCAATGAGGTTTTGATAAGTTACTTGTGAATACCTCTGCATATGTGGCTTTATGTGATGAGACCTTATTAGTGAGGGAAAATGTTTGTGTGTTGACAACCTGTTTGTCATTTGATTTGTCAGTATGTGAGAGTTGTATCTCAATTTTCATAATGTAACTATATCTTTCACAAGCTGTGTTTGTTGGTTTCAGTATACTGTGTTTGTTTGTTTGTTTGTTTGTTTGTTTCAGGATTAAGTGGTGTCAGTATTTGCCCCCAGCCCTCCACAAGTGGAGTAAGTGGTGTCAGTATTTGCCCCACAGCCCTCCACAAGTGGAGTAAGTGTTGTCAGTGTACATACAACAATTGCTAAACTGCCTCAGGTGCTCATGTCCATCAGGCTAACCACAGAGATAGCAGGAAAGTGCCCAACCATGGTTTCAGGCTTTTTACTATGGGTTTAACCAGGAAGAAGCATAGGGGGACTTCACCGAACTGGTACGATAGCACAGAGATGAAGAATGGATGCTATATACAGTGTGAAATGCAACTATCCAACAAGGTGATTCTGCTTTGTGCTCAAATGAGATGCTACTAGAGCAGCAGGGAAACTGGGGAAATTTGCAGAAATAATTATTATAAGGGAAATTGTAACTTAAAAGTGTTTGTTTCTATACATTGCACTGCTAGCCACGGCTGCACAGAGAGCAGCTTAGCACAAACACTGGGCTGATAAACAAGCAGGAAAAACAAGTTTTACAGCAGCAAGATCTACTGACCAATTAGCAAAACAAGCAATATGGTTACAGCCAGAAGCCTCCAACTCAGATAGGTTTGCTTCAACACACTTCTGCCACAAGTGTGCAGTCAAAAACCCTCCTAATGTAACAGCGCTGGTTTTAGAGCTCAAATGCAGGGAAATCGTTCAATCTAGATACTACTGTCCTACAAAAGTAGCAGACAGAATGTAATTAAGTACTACAGCATCTGTGGGCATAGTTCAGCTTTGAAACTTTACTAAAATGCAAGAAATGTTGCAATTAATCCCAGATTCTAACAGAGTACAGTAATCAAATAATCAGAAGTGCAAAAGGATAGTTAGTTTCATTCTTTTAGCAGGAGATGGCTTTAGATGTAGCAGACTCTGTAACTATCAGGCAAAGTAGCAAAACTAACTGCAAGGAACTGAGCACAAACCCACAGAAACATTGGGCTGATACAGTTTATTTGTCAGCTTTCTTTCTTTCCCTACTTTATATTACTCTCTCAGTTTTTATTGTTTATGTATAAACTATGTACTGCCTATATTTAACAAAGATATATATTCTTGATTTTTAGTGATTTCTTGTATTGATTGCAACATGTTTTTGTAATGGAACTTTTCTCCCCTTCCCACCACTGAAAAAGGGCCACTGCCTGGCCCAATTGGCTATCCCCAGTTAACAAATGTAAAACAAAATAAATAAATATAGAATTTGAAAAACAAGTCTTGCAACAGCAAGACCCACAGACCAATCAGGAAAACACACAATAAGCTTTCAGCCAACAGCCCTCAACTCAGATATGCTTGCTACAGCACACTTCTGCCACAAGAGTGTGCTCAGAAAAACTTCTTGATATAAAAATGTTGGTTTTGGAGCTCAAGTGCAGGGAAACAACACACTCTTGATACTACACTCTTGTAAAACTAACAGACACAATGGCCTCAAGCAAAATGCCAAAAAGTGCATAGTCATCCCCTTTGGGAAAAACAAAGTGCCCACGAACTACCACATAGGTGGTAATCCACTAAGTATGGAAGATGCAATTAGGGATCTGGGGACCCAAGTAGATAGCAACCTCTCCTTTGATAATTACATTGCCAAAGTGGTTAGAAAATCCTTCTATGTAGCCCACCTAATCACAAAAGGGTTCACATCTAGATCAAGAGAGGTTATTATGCCCCTCTACTCATCGCTCATCAGGCCCATAATAGAGTACAATGCCCCACTTGAGATGTACCTTACACGATACCTGCAACAGCTGGAAAGACCACAGAAGTACCTCACCGAGAGGATCGTGGGCCTCAAACAGATGCCCTATGCAGCTCGACTAAAGAAACTCCAGCTCTACTCAGTTGCTTCCCACCTACTCAGAGGTGATCTGTGCCTGACGTACAAGGCCATGTCTAACCCGGAATTAATGGACATGCTCCACCTGAAGAAAACCAAATCTCTTAGAGCCACACACTCTAGGGATTTAAACCTCAGCACAACAATACATATGACATGCTGGAGGGATAGATTCCTGTCCCAGAAACTTCCCTCACTTTGAAATAGAATCCCAATCTATGTTAGGCAAAGCCCCTCACTGACACTCTTCAAGAGAAATTTTGACGGGTGGATGGGAAATCGTAAATTTACCCCTGGCATCACTTCAGTGGCCCTGCTGGACAGAGGCTGAGGAAACTAATCTAAAAGGGAGGCGAAAGCCAACACATTCTGGCTAGGTTTATAAATGCCCTTGGGCAGTTAGCCTAGTACCTACCTATGAACCTATGAATTAACTACTATAGCAGATACAATGTAATTAAGTACTACAGCAGCAGTGGAAAGAGTTCAGCTTTGAAAGTCTACTAAAGTGTGAGAAATTTAACAATTAATACAGAATTGTTATGAAATACAGTAAATATAATTAGAAGAAGTGCAAAATAATGGTATTTACCTTTGTTCTTTTAGTAGTAGATGGCTTTGATGCAACTAATTCTCTGTAACTCTCAGGCAAAGTAGCCAAACCTAGAGCAAGTCTGAGGAACTGAGACTTATAACAGATTCATTGTGATTAGGCACCTCATCTAAAGGAGGACACAATCAGGGCTGCAGCATCCCCACCCTCTTAAAATACAACACACTAGCAACAATTCAGCTACATTCTGTGGGAGTGGAACCCACAGCCTTCTGCATCAAAAGCAAGTATGCTACCTGTTGTGTAACTAACACTGGTGTCCTGCATCTCCTACGATACTCAGTCATTATATCTTACTGTCACTACAAATCTGGTTTCTCAGTAAGCAATGGCTGTTGTTAGTTTGGGCAGACTTGTGCTAACAAACTGACTACTATATTACACTTCTTTTATCTGGTCACTTCACAAGTGTAAGCTTTAGGAATTTGGAAAGGAAGCATCTATAATAGAAAATAGATATTATCTATTATGTTATTACTTTTTTTTCTTCCTTCATATTTTTTCCTGGCATTTTTTTCTCAGATAGTACTCTACACCATATTCCTTAGTACCCAAACCGTGAAATTGTTTACTTCCATTTTATTATCTCTTGTAATCATTGTTTGCATGAATTGTAGCTGAACTGTTGGTACTGTTCTTTTTTTATTTTGTATTTGTTAACATAACTTGCATTTCTGGAGCTTTGCTCCCTGGGCCTCCACTCAAAATGGATATGAATCCAGTTGAACTTTCCCGGTCAACAAATGTAAACTAAATAAAATAAAGATAACATCATAAGTCAGTGTCTAGTTAAGCAATAATCCATGACTGTGTGTGGGGAAATCCTGATATACCCACATCCAGGAGTGAATTATTGCTATTATACAATGACATTATTTAAGAAAGAAATTACTTATCTTTCTTAAGTAATATCTTTGTATAAAAGTGCTGAAGTGTTCCAACTCATTTATCCTTCTTTACTGACGTACTGAGCATGCATATGGGATTACGTCCCCACTCTTACACATCAGTGCAGGAGAAACAATGGAGAAAAGAGAATCTCTGCTGCTGCTGGTTTGTTTTTTCTGTCAGCATTTTATGAGGGACAGTGCAGAAATAGAAGGAAATTCAGGTACATCTCTGTTTCTTTATCTTTTTGAGAACGTACTTGATTTTTATTTTATTTTGAACTGTCGTTCAGCATATTCCAATAGAAAGTCCAGGTGCTGAATGGTGCTTCAGCAGATGGACTTTATTCCATTGGTATACGCTTGATTTACAATGTGCACACTGATAGGGTTGTCTAATTGCTTGTTTTTGAGTACCAATGAGCTATAATTCAAATGTTTTACTCTTTTAACAGTCACTCATGGAAAATTGCCCACATGAAACCATGGATCTGAGCAAATGCTCACCTACTTAGAAAATGAATAATCTCTCAGCAAACATTGGCAACAAGCTGAGTACTAAGCCGCAGATGGTATGGTAAGCAATGGGTAGTCATCCTCAACTTCTAGATGCTTAGGAATATAACCTCCCTTTAAAGGAGATTTTCAGTTTGTACTCCAGCCACACTTCTGCGGTGGTGGTGCTGCGGTAGAGTTGTCACTTCACAGTAAGACATTGTCCTGTTCGATTCTCAGCTACAGCGTCTTCTGTGTGGAGACATGCGTGAATGGGCGTACCTTCGTTTAAGGTTGTGCGTCAGAGCTGGTAACACGGCACGTAAAAATCTACTGCCAATCATTAGCGGACCAGAGTTTCACTGTGGCGACCCCTAACCTGGAAAAGCCGAAAGACACAACAACAACAACAACTCCAGCCACACTTCTGTTTTATATTCAAGCTCTAAAAATGTTAAAAGGCACAAAAGTGTTACAGAAAGAAAACGTGTAGGTGAACAAATAATATAAATGATTTCTTGACACACAATACACACGTAAATGACCAGAAGTTATTCCAGGACATGTCCCTTCTTGTTTCTTACACATTAATATGCATTCCTTAGTAATATTCCTTACCTCTTCTCTTGAACTTCCTGGATGTTCTCTATCCCAATGGCACTGCTCCTCCTTGAACTGAAAGGACCTGATTTCTTTCTTGTCGGACTTTTACCAGGAATGATCAGGGACTGAAAAAGATAGCACGTAACACTCTGTTATTTAGTTACACCTTGCAGTTTTCAGCAGCAGGATAGTGCAGTTCTGATTCGCTGTTATTTTTTCTTCAAGTCCTAGAGCCATTAATAATGAATTCACAACTTACATATATTACATAAATTACTAAACTTATTCAATATCTTCAAAATATCCATTATCTTAGCATTGCATTACTTTACCAGCAATACAGTAGCTGTACACAAAATAAAAAATCTAAAGATATGTTTCAAACAGGTCTAATTGCCTCTCTGGTTTCTGCCATGGGTTTGAACTGGTGTTAAATGCACCATAAGATACTTTTCATATATTATTGCTTACATTTCTGCAGAGATGCACAACATGGGGACAGGTAGGGCCGAACTTTAACACACTACCTGTTGACCTCTGTAAGTGTCTCTTATTTACTTATAATTGTGATAACACAGGACAAAGCTGAGGTTATGAAGGAAACAAGAATCATTCTGCAGTATTTGTTAGCTGGGAACAGATTCTCTTTATTTATTTATTATTTTATTTTATTTTACATTTGTTGACCGGGCTAGTCTAACTGGATACATGTCCATTTTCAGTAGAGGCCTGGGGAGATATGTTCCACTTGAAAAGATTTACAAAAAGATAAACGTAAACATAAAATGGTTAACATATAAATGCATGTACAAAAAGTATTAGCAGATTATTACATTACATTTCAATCGCTGAATACAAAATTTGTTATAGAACATTATATAAATTTGCTAGTAACTCTAGCAAGGAAGAAATAAAATACATTTTTTTCTTTCTTTTTTTTTTGTGGATAGAGTAAGGAACAGATTTGGATTCGTCCATGAAACTAGAGGTAATGGTTGAGAAAAAGCTAGGTCCGCAGTGATGATGATATCAATGCCATTTTAGATCAGTCTGGGTTTGTACAGGGGCATAACCAGTGTGTTTTAAGGTAAAGTTTCAATTTTTGTGTAAATAGTGTTAAAGAGGACATAGCTGTAAGTTCATTTGGAAGTTGGTTCCAGTATTTTCCAACAGCATTACAGAACAGTGAGTCACCAGAGATATTGTTAGATATACTTGTGGATACTAGTAATTTCTTGGATGAGCGTAAGTTATTAAGGTTTTTATATGGGGTGAAAAGGTTTGATAGTATTGGAGTTTTAGTTGGTTGGAAGAACGTTTTATGGGCAATGATAGGTTGGTTATAATGGATTTGGTTTTGTAGCTCAAGCCAGCCTAGTTGTTTCAGATTATGACAGTAGTGGGAACTAAAAGAGGAGGCTGTGGCAAATCTAGCTATGTTATTATAAGAGTCGTCTGGTGGCCATCAACCTCTTCAACCATGGTTTAGGCCAAAGGCAAATGAATAGTAATTTAGTAGAAATGAAGAATATAGACTATCACATATAATTACAACTATAACTTAATTATGAACAATATTCATAAATTATAAACTCAGAATAAAAGCTCTAAAATCAAGCAACATAACGATCACATACTGTATGCAGTAGCAGTCAATGCATTAGGAAACAAACTGTATATCAGGAGATGTACATCAATGTCAGAGAACTTGATTGTAAGACAGATGACTGAATTCTACAACTGCCAATCAATGTCACACTTGATATGTGAGGGAGAGGGGCTACAGTCCTTGGAAGGTCTGATGGCCACCAGACGAATGGTCAGTTGAGTTACACCAGTAGCCCACAATACATTACATTTATTATTGTTTACTTACAAATACATTCTTATTAAAAACAAAGAAAAATTGTATTTAGTATTAAAGATGCACATATATTTGATTGCAAGAACATATAGGGAATATGCATTTCTCCCCTGAGTATGGTCATCAAATGTCCAAAGCAAGACTAGAACTCCACACTGACCACTTAGGCCTAGCATCCCAGGTTCCTTTATGACCACTCTCTCATTGTGAGCATCATTGTCTTCTAATGCCCCTTATTCATAGTAACTACCTTCCGATCAAATTATTATACACACACACACACACACACACACACACACACACACACACACACACACACACACACACACACACACACACACACACAAGTGTATACTGCCATGATTTCAGTTGTAGGTTTATAGACACCTTTGCGTTTACATGACAAATTCAATGGGATCTACCTTGTGCTATATAAAAATGCAGCTCAGACAAAACAAAGTGCCTCAACAGGAATCTGGATTCTGGTCTTTTAGAATACATTCTAAATGCATGACTAGTTGAACATCCTTGACATTTGTGTTAACATTATCTACATTTCCATTTAATGGACGGCGCAGTAGTGCAGCAGTTGCTTTGTGGCCACACAGCAAGAGGTTTTCCGGTTCAATTCTTGGCTGGGGTGCCTTCTAGGCAGAGTCTGCATGTCTACCCTGCATCTGTCTAAGTTTCCTCTGGATGCGCCAGTTTCCTTCCACATTTACAAAAACATGCATCTGGAGCATTTCTCTATGGGCCTCCACTGAAAATTGGCTTCCAAGTCGGACTTTCCCAGTAAACAAATGTTAAATAATTAAATTAATTGTGGTGCTTTTCTAACAGAACAATTAAACATGTGACATAATGATAACCCCAGTCTTACAATTACACTTGTACTGGAGAAAATTAATTTTCAGTGCAAAGTATCATTGATTTACAACTGATGTGAATGAACAGAGCCAGTTTAAGATGGCTCTCTGGCACTGTGGTTGTGTTTGTGTTCCTACTTTGAAAACGAAGACATTATTAAGTATAGTTTACCACAACACAAAATATTCCATATATAAGATAATTTTTTCACTAACACATTAACATATAGTGCACACAATGGTTTCTGTGCTCATATATACCAGCAAAGGAACAGGTGATGCATAGGATGAATAGAAATTATACCAATTATTATTTATTTATTTACTATTGTTCATTGGGTATGTGGAATGGTCTGTTATAGGCAACATGAAGGCACTACAATGTATTTATTTATTTATTGACATTTGTTAACCGGGTTGGTCCAGCTGGGTTTTTGGCCCGTTTTCAGTGGAGACCTGAGGAGAAAAGCTCCAACACAGATATATACAGACATAAAAAGGCAACAATTTCAACTGACATATGATGAGATATGAAAAAAAGAAGTACAAAACGTACATTTACAAATTAGTATGTAATCACAGTATCTACCTGCTCAGTGACTGACAGTACTTTTCAGGTTGAAACAACTGCTAAATTAGTTTCGTTGAGCAGTTTATTATATAAGGACTTCACTGAAGAGACAAACACTGTAGCCTGCTGTAAGAGGTTAATTATATAGCAAGATCCTTTTTAAACTCTTTAGATTAGCAGAGGATTAAAGAATGACAGTTTTGCAGGCACGCTGTCCTTTCTCCGCAGGCTTCCCACATGTTTACCACAGCTGCATAGGATTATAATTAAACCTAATGTGAAGGCTTTTTCGAGGGGAACTTCATTAGGGAAAGAAAAGTACTGTAGCATTATGTACTTACACTGTCCCATATCATGTGTTACTTAGCTAAGTAATTAAATAACCTTGTAGAAAAAATATTATTTCATCGGATAATAAAGGAGGCTCTGTTTGTATTGCCTTGCTACTATCTTTTACTTTTTATGTGATTATGCAGTAAATTAGTCCCATCTTGTTTTGCTCTGCAAAATTCAGAACAGTGGATAAATACCAATGAAATCCAGCACTATTAAAAGGTAACAGGAAAGCTAACTGTCCGCGGGAATGCAAAGCTGCGTCAGGTGGTGTGAAGCACATATGTTTTGTGACCATACAGTGACCTGATGTCATTGACAGACTACAGCTGCTTATATGGTGTTGTGGGCACTTCGCCAGTGTGCAACTCGAGCATGGTTGACAGCGCAGTGTTTACATCTCAGGTGAGCAAGGTTACAGCACACTGATATCAAATAACCATACGATTCTACTCATATTACAAACTGTCAAATAAGAATAGTATAATTACATAAGCTCAGCTGTCACAGTTAAAAACATATTTTTGTATTTTTATTTCTATAACAGAAAATAACTAACTTTCTAATGGTACCCTGACATATAAAATATGCAAATTTGTCTACAAATAAACTAATCGTAATGATGAAGTCACCTGTAACTAACAAAAGTTACTGTATTATAACGACTATATTTATATGTGCCAGTGCCTATATAAAAGTGTAACACTTTGCAGTGTTTGTTTGTAATTGCATTTTGGTTCAGGCCATGACAGAAAAGTGTCCCAGAACCAGTTGACTTACACAGTATATAAAGGGTTAATAAATAATGTATTGCCCAAAAAAAAAAAAAAATTCCAACAGAGCACGAGAGGACCACCAATTCAAGTTTTTAGTGCAGTATCAGTTTATTATTCGCTATTTGTCACAAGACTTCTTCAGAAACTGGTGGAGTTTTTATTTTTGGTGATTTGTTTTCATCTTAACTTTAGCCTTGGTGCATCTTTTTGTTTTAATAAATGTATTGCTAAAACCTAGAACTATAGTGAAGGGCAGCAGGGGGCAAACACTCAATGGCTGGAGAAGCCTGTCTTCCATGTGATCATAAATCATCATCTTCATTGTTGTCATCATGACTATGTAACAACCATCAACATAACCCTCCTCCTCCTCATCATCATCACCACCACCATCATCATCACCACCACCATCATCATCACCATCATCACCATCATTCTCCTCACTACTACGATCATCATCACTACCATCATCATCACCACCATCACCATCATCATCACCATCATCACCATCATCATCACATCATCATCATCACCAGCACCATTATCACCACCACCATCACCATCTCCACCATCACCATCATCACCACCATCATCACCATCACTATCACCATCATCATCACCACCATCATCGCCATCATCATCACCACCATCACCACCATCACCATCATCATCATCATCACCACCATCATCACCACCATCATCATCACCACCATCACCACCATCGCCATCACCATCATCACCATCATCACCACCATCACCGTCATCACCGTCACCATCATCATCATCATCAAGAAGAAAGGAAGGAAAATGACACGGCAGCAGTAAATAAAAATGAGGTTTAATGAATATAACGTTAGCACTTTCGTAAAGACAAATGCCAATATACTTCCTCAGACAAACAAAAAAAGCCTAGTGCAACAAACAATGCTGGCAAAACCATAACATGCAGCTAAAAAGATCTGCAGTAATGGCAACAAAGTATCAACTAACCATATACCTGCTCTAAGTGAACCTTATGGAAATGGAGCTGGAAAGAATGAAAGAAAACCTGGATGACCACAACAACAAAGGGATAACAGAAAACTTACAGCAAATCAGAGTTGGAGAAGATGTTTTATTTATTTATCCTTTGTTGACCAGGTTAGTCACACTAGGCTAGTAGTCTCTTTTCAGGGGAGACCTAGGGTCGTATGCATGGTACTAAGGGAAATTTGGCCAGGGCATCAGACCTTCTCCCACTCTTTTCAACTGGTGGCCTGGGGGTCTTTTGCATTCACCTCAGTTACCACCAAATGCAGCAGATTTGGACCTCAGTTTAACATCTCCTCTAAATGATGACACATTCAGGTGAACAGCAACCCTCCTTATGTTGTACTCCAGTGTCAGCAACTGATATACCTGGTGAGGGCATAGAACCCACAGCCTTCTGTACCAAAGACAAGTGTCCTACCTGTTGCACCACTAACACTGTTTTTTGTATTTTAAAGTGTCAGAGAAATGCATAAAAGACTGTATTATAGGCCATTTGAGGTTTCTAAAATTCTAGACTGCAACCAAAGAAAGGGTTGGGCAAAAGCAAAACTAATAATGGCTATTAGACTTGCATTCTGCAGAGATGCAAAGCCCAAAAATGTTTTCTTAAACATGACGAGGTAAAGTAAAAAATTAATGAAAGGAAAATGAAGTGTCTGATTTTTTAATGTACTTCTCCACATAGGGAAGGAGTACGATTACCAATGACTGTTGTGTATAAAACATTTATCAGTTACCTAACTGCGCCTATGGACAACAATTCTAGGGAAAAACTCACTCTTAATAATCCAGAGGTGGTGTAGAATTCTGTAGGACCTAAAGGAATCAATATTCGCCAGAGAAAAAATACTCCAGAAGTCAGTAGATGGAGCCTGCCACACTTAACACATGCTTTCCAGTTCACTATGCACACCACTGTGAGGGCCAGGCTCTTAAGAGAAAAGGAGCAAATAGAAATGATCACACTAGTAAAGGGCATCCAGGGAGCAAAAATTCAGGAAAGGTGACCCAGAATAATAACAGAAGGCCTGCAGTGAAGCAACAAGAACTATGAGGTCTTACCAGACAAATATCCCTTTGAACTGGGCTGCCAGAAGAGATTGTATATATGGAGGCAGACAATCATCAGATAAGGGACACGAACATGAGCCATAACAAAAACAAGCAGTGGGCGATGAACAGGAGAAACAGATTCTTTGGATGTCTAGAGGCAGCTTATACAGTTTTAAAAAGAGCTGGGATTGATGTTACAGGAAGAGAACATAGACAGAGAAATGTAGGACACTCTCAGGATGCAAGCATTCATAACTGGGAAAAAGTGA
This sequence comes from Protopterus annectens, assembly GCF_019279795.1. Classification (NCBI taxonomy): domain Eukaryota; kingdom Metazoa; phylum Chordata; order Ceratodontiformes; family Protopteridae; genus Protopterus; species Protopterus annectens. Next base: position 1,772,931,622 of record NC_056729.1, read on the forward strand.
CTTTTCAGAAAATGGATCCATTACTGAGAATCACTGGAGATACTATTATATAAGGAGACAGAGTATGAGTGTAGGGAGGATAGAAACTCACTGACATTAGGCCAAGCTGGAGTTAAACTCAAAAGTCTTTATGAAGGTAGGAAAAAAATTAGCAATCTCAAGACAAGATGGAGGCAACCTCACCGGTTTACATATGCAGCCATGCAAAGAAATTCACTAATCCTAAGCCAAGCAAGAGGAAACTCATTTATAAATTTTGTCCTGTACGGTATTGGGATCCTGTACAGGAAGATCAGTTCACACGGTTAACAGAAGTGATTACAGAACACTACAAGAGTTCGTAGGAGGCCTACACAAACAGAAAACAATGGCAACAACTGAGATTATTTTACTATACAAAAGGGCAAAACAATGTGTGTAGCACTGGAGTGACTTGAGTCTGGTAACAGTATATTAGTACCCAACAGTCAGATGTGGACTATGAAGGCCTCGATTTACAAGCGAGACAACCAGTTGTGGTAGCAGAGGGTCACACAAAAAGGAGTAAACAAATAAAAATGAATTCATTCCAGAGAACAAAATAACAGCAAAAGAGCAAAACAGCAGGAGGGAGTAAGGGAAGGCAGCAAGTGAGAGCAGGAGGAAAAGCACGAAACCTGTAGGAAATGCAGCAGTAAAAAGTGGGAGAGGTAAAAGTAAGGGGTGTTCTTTTAATGTTGTAAGTTGCTTAGAGCATTATTTAAAAATTATCTCTCATTCTGGGCCATTCTGCCTCCATTACTTTTGGCTCTGTCCAGAATTCTTCAGCAAAAAAGTGAGTGGTATGATTTAAACTAACACATTATGAAGGTTTGGGCAGGACAGGGGGTCAGACAGAAAATGGATTTAGACAACCAAACTGAGTTGAAAAATGAAATGGGCAGGGAGGGTGGATAGGTATATTGAGGGGAAACAGAAGAAAAACAACACAGTTCATTTTCACAAAAACAAACTGGGGAACAACATGAATTCTTATGCTGGTATCCATGTGTAAATAAATTAAATGTTTTAGATATACATATGATAAAAACTGCATACAATATTCCAACACAGGTCTGGTTAACCTTACAAAGCATTCTAATGTACACTCAAGATTTGTGCAGATTAATTAATAATTCCTCATTTAAAAATATTCCAAATCTAACAAGTTTTCTATATGAATTTATACATAATAGTTGTGAAAAGAAAAATTCCATTTCAAATCTAAATAAAGAGTTAATAACATATAAAACAATTCCCAAACCATCATATTGGCAGTTCTTAACAAAAGGATAGTCATTGCAGTTAACAGAAGAAATTAAAACTAATATATTACTGTCAGCTAATTACACCTCTAACACACAGTATTGGAAAATATTTAATTGGAAATACTTACATGGAGCATTTTTAACACCAGATAGAAGTAAAATGATCAGTACTACTAGAAATGTTTTTTGCTGGAGGTGCGAAAAGTCAAATAAAACAGACCAGATTCATATTTTTTTATGAATGTAATCAAATTAAATCATATTGGAATGGAATCAATAATTTTTTACAAGCTTAATTTAATGAATCCTTTACCTTAACTAAAGCACTGATTATACTAAATGTAAATGAAGGTCCCTACCTGAATAAGACAAATATGTATTTCTTATGGACAATACTTGCTATATCTAGGAAAAGCGTAACCAGAAGGTGGAATTCAAATACACCCCCGACCTTGGAAGAATTCTACACTTTGTTGAAGACAACTACATCGATGAAAATAAAAATCAAAGAACTACGAATATATCCCAGGCTATTGGTAAATAATCCTTGGAAGAAAGTTATATCTTTGTTGGACACTCTGCAATAATCAATATTGTATCTCTGATAACGGATCTGTTAATTCTATATTTAATAACATTCAGTGTATATAACTGAAAGTCAGGTTATTGTAAATATTGTATATAGTTGTTTAAAATGATATGTAAAAATATTATGTAAATGTTATTTTAATTGAAAAGAAAAAAATTTTGAGGGAAAAGAAAAACAAGCTGGTCCCAAGGAAGCAGACAGGACTAGCTTTGATACAAGTCAACTTAGAAATTAAGGTAAATGGGAAGTACAGAGAGATGACCAAATGATCAAATTATGCCCCAGTGGTAATAAGGATGGAAAAAATTACAAAAAGACAATCATTGGCTAAAATGGGGTGATAACAAGAGGAATTAAAACAGCATAGAGATCATGGGAATCCCAACAAAGAATGAAAGGCAAGAAACAGGGAACAGGGGTGAGCTGGGGGAATGAGGTTTAAGCAAGTATGAAGGGGTGATTCATCCAATAAGCAGGCAAAACAAGGACAGAAAAAAGTCAACAAGCAGGTTGAAAAGGTGCTAAAGAGGATACAGGTAAAAATAAGACATGGATGTAAAAAGACAGAGAAGATGATGAGGCTTTAATGTGCACAACAGTGAGAACCATCTGAAATAAGAGGATGTATAGCGAATACTGACATGGATACTAAAGAAGGAGAAGCAGTAATAAAAGTAAATATAGCGAATACTGACATGGAAACTAAAGAAGGAGAAGCGGTAATAAAAGTAAATATAGTGAATACTGACATGGAAACTAAAGAAGGAGAAGCGGTAATAAAAGTAAATATAGCATGGAAACTAATCCGCGGTGGTGGTGCTGTGGTAGCATTGTCGCCTCACAGCAAGATGTTGTCCCGTTCGATTCTCAGCTAGAGCGTCTTCTGTGGAGACATGCGTGAATGGGCGTACCTTCGTTGAAGGTTGTGCGTTAGGGCCGGCAACTCAGCACGTACAAATCAACTGCCAATTATTAGCGGACCGGAGTTCCGCTGTGGTGACTCCTAACCGGGAAAAGCCGAAAGACACAACACAACAACTGACATGGAAACTAAAGAAGGAGAAGCGGTAATAAAAGTAAATATAGCGAATCCTGACATGGAAACTAAAGAAGGAGAAGCAGTAATAAAAGTAAATATAACGAATACTGACATGGAAACTAAAGAAGGAGAAGCAGTAATAAAAGTAAATATAGTGAATACTGACATGGAAACTAAAGACGGAAAAGTGGTAATAAAAGTAAATACAGTGAATACTGACATGGAAACTAAAGAAGGAGAAAAGGTAATAAAAGTAAATATAGCAAATACTGACATGGAAACTAAAGAAGGAGAAGCGGTAATAAAAGTAAATAAAGCGAATACTGACATGGAAAGTAAAGAAGGAGAAAAGGTAATAAAAGTAAATATAGCGAATACTAACATGGAAACTAAAGAAGGAGAAGCAGTAATAAAAGTAAATATAGCGAATACTGACATGGAAAGTAAAGAAGGAGAAGTGGTAATAAAAGTAAATATAGCGAATACTAACATGGAAACTAAAGAAGGAGAAGCAGTAATAAAAGTAAATATAGCGAATACTGACATGGAAACTAAAGAAGGAGAAGCGGTAATAAAAGTAAATATAGTGAATACTGACATGGAAACTAAAGAAGGAAAAGTGGTAATAAAAGTAAATAAGGGGAATACCGACATGGAAGCTAAAGAAGGAAAAGTGGTAATAAAAGTAAATATAGCTAGAATACTGACATGGAAACTAAAAATGGAGAAGTGATAATAAAAGTAAATATAGCGAATACTGCCATGGATACTAAGTAAGCCGTGGTGGTAAAGCCGTAGCATTGTTGCCTCACAACAAGAGGTTCTCCTGTTCAATTCTTGGCTGGAATGCCTTCTGTGTGGAGTCTGCATGTCCTCCCCACGGTCGAGTGGCCTCCGAAAGACATGTGCGAATGGGCGCCCCTTCGCTGAAGGTTGGGCATCAGGCTGGCAACTTGGCACCATAAAAATCTACTGCCAATCATTAGCAGACCGGAGTTCCGCTGTGGCGACCCTCTAACCGGGAAAAAGCCATAAAGACAAACAACAACAACTGGCATGGATACTAAAGAAGGAGAAGTGGTAATAAAAGTAAATATAGCAAATACTGACATGGATACTAAAAATGGAGAAGTGGTAATAAAAGTAAATATAGCTAGAATACTAACATGGAAACTAAAAACAGAGAAGTGGTAATAAAAGGAAATATAGCAAATACTGACATGGAAACTAAAGAAGGAAAAGCGGTAATAAAAGTAAATATAGCGAATACTGACATGGAAACTAAAGGAGAAGCTGTAATAAAAGTAAATATAGCGAATACTGACATGGAAACTAAAGAAGGAGAAGCGGTAATTAAAGCAAATATAGCGAATACTGACATGGAAACTAAAGAAGGAGCGATAATAAATGTACAGGTTAATGACTGGAAAGTGGTGGAAAAGGAAGGAGAAATAAAGGTGCAGATAGCAGGTTTCTAGCAAGCCCACAAAGGATGATGCAGGGATGGACCCTTTCACCACCACACCCATTTATTTTAGTCAGGGAAACATTAAACTGCCTTGTCAGAGAGAGTTTGAGTGAAGAGGTGCAGGCAGGCTTTTACCTTTTCACATACAAAACCATTCCAGGCAGAGGAACTGGAGTTAGAAACAGTAGTAGTGCTAGAGTTCATGGGAAAATTCAAGGGAGATGCAGGTCCTGGATGCAACTTAAAGAAGACAGTATGATTCAGAGCAAAGTCAAACACAGCAAGGGAAATAATAAGTGGGATAAATCACAAACCACAGGCCAAGTAGCTAGTACTAAAGCTGTGCAGTATACTTCTAAAGATAGGAAACAACAGAGAAGAAAGATGGCCGAACAGGACTTAGCACGGTGGAAAAATAAGGTAAATACAATAACAAAGAAGAACAAACTACTAGAATGATGACTAACACTGAGAATGAGTACATGCAGAGTAATCTTCAATTATATTTAAAGGAATGTGTATCCAGGAACTGCAAAGACTGTGTAATAGGTTCATTTGGAAGAAATCACAGGTAAAAATAGCAACAACAGACTTCATGCAAGAACAGAGGTCTGAGGGTGAGAGAACCCATATCTACCTGACATACAACATAGTTTCTTGAAGTAACCTGCAACAGAATAAGGAGAAAGGCAAACGATATGGAGAATGACCATGGGGCCCAGAAACAAGAAAGTAAAAAAAGACACACACAGGGATGGAAAAAATCTAATGAGTACAGAATAAAGACAATAAGGAGAAAAACAGGAACAGGGTGAGACTGAAGCACAGAAGGTTTCATAGGCCAAGGAAGACTATGGTAGGAAAGAAATTGAGAAAGGGACGCAGACAGGATGACAGAAAAGGGGACAGGTTGGAGCACTTATTAATACAGAATGAGGAAGCTACAGTAAAGATCAATGTTGTGGATGGTTGGAGGAAGTATGGGAAGGGAAAAATAAAGAATGGTTGAAGAGGAAAGCAGTGGAGACATTTTTTTCTATAAAATAGCAAACAGCATGCAATGGGGAAGTCAATGGAAATAAGCTTTCCATGACCAACAAAGAAAAAAGAAAGACAAAACGGACCTAGACAACGCTAAAAAAATGGAGGGAAACAGAAGGTTGGATTATGGCTGATAAACACTATAACAAGGAAAAGGGAAGTATAAGAAAACTGAAGTCATGGACCCATCTTGGAGACCAAAACACTAGACTTCTAAATAAGTGGTGCTGGTACAAAACCTCAGACTCTCTTATGCAGGATGAGGAATAGTTAGGAGTGAAGTGTTGGTGTAATGAAGAAGGGGAATTAGTGGTACATGTTTTGGGGCTGTGACTGAGCAAATATGTATGGGACAGCAAGTACATTAACCACTAGAATAGATCAGAAAAAAGAGCTAATTAAAAGGAGTATAAAAACACAGCTACTAATTATTGCAGGGAAAGTCAAAAGTCATATAGCAAGAGAAAGGAGGACCAAATGACAAGCAAATGGAATCAAGAAAAAAAAAACAAAATGAGAATGCTGAGAGGGGTAACAGGGGAGCTCAAAGTATGGTACATGAGAGTTAAAACTGTACATTGATGAGATACAGTAATAATATCTATTTCTGAACTAGGTAGGCCTACGGTCCCTTTTCAGGCACAGTCCCTGCTTAAGTGACTTGCTTAAAGTCACACAGTAAGCAAAGGAGGACTGACAGAATCAATCCTTGTACCACAGGAACTACAGCTTGCAGACTTAACTTCTGCACCTGCCAAACATATACAACTTAGGTACAGAATACTGATAAAAAGAATTAGACATTTCACACACAAAGTAGACTGAAAAGGACCCAAGGAAATGTCTTCAACAATGGCATGCATGAATAATTAAAACACAAAAAAAGAATCTAATTACTAGGAAAAGAGTAAATTACACACACACACACATATATATATATATATATATATATATATATATATTTTTTTTTTTTTTTTTTTTTTTTTATTTATTTTACATTTATTGACCAGGCTAGTCTAGCTGGAGACATGTACATTTTCAGTAGAGGCCTGGGGAGAAAAGCTCCAAGAAATCGTACAGAGTTTATTCAAAGTTAAAATAGAAGTTATACAGATATTGAAAGAACAGAATTATCACAATTTTTTTTTTTGTTATACAAATAGAACAAATTAGAATTACCATGGTCATTTTGTAAGGTACAGAAATATAGTATACATATATGTTATATGCAATAATGTAGTTTATTGATACATAAAAGGTAGTTACTAAAGGATGTGCAGTGAGATAAGTGAATAGGAGAAGTTTTAGTCAGGCTTAGTACAGGTGCATAGCCAGTGATTATTGAGATATAGTTTTAGATTCCTTTTAAAAAGTGAGAGAGAAGTCTGAGATGTGATTTCAGAGGGGAGTTTATTCCATAGTTTTCCAACAGAGTTAGAGAACAAGGACTCACCTGCTGAGTTGTTGGGTTTAGTAGTATTGATCAGCAGTTTGTTTGAGGAGCGTAGATTTTTGAGGTTATTATAAGGTGTAACGAGGCTGGAGAGTATTGGGGTGTTGGTGGGGTGATACAGGGTCTTATGGGCTATTGTAAGCTGGTGAAATTGAAGCTGGTTAAGAAACTGAAGCCAGTTTAATTGTTTAAGATTTAGACAGTGATGGGTTCTGAAAGGAGAGCCTGTAGCAAATCTAGCAATATTATTATAGGAAGTTGTTAGGTTCTTGAGGTTGTTTTTGGAGAGATTGGTATAAATAGGAGAGGCGTAAAGCAGAGTGGATATTAGGTGAGTTCTGGCTATAGCGGACCTAGCTGCTGGTGTAAGATAAGGTTTAATTCTGTAAAGGGATACCAGTTTTTTGTTAACTAACTTTATTGTAGTGTTTTTGTGAGTATCAAAGTTTAGATTGTTGTCTATTGTTATTCCTAACAGTTTAGTGGTAGGGTCAGGAGAGATAAGAGTACCATTGTTAGAAGTGAGATTGAAATATAAAAAGGTGGACTTTTGGGTTGGTGTGAAGAGTAGCAATTTAGTTTTTTTGGGATTTAGAAGGAGGCAGCGGTGAGAAAACCAAAGTTCTGCAGTGCTGAGTGCTTTTTGGGTAAGAGACTAAGTTCAGTTTGAGAAGTGGCTGAGCAGATTATGGTAGAGTCATCTGCATATTGAATGCAGGTGGAGTATGGAATAGCTGTTTGCAGGTCATTAATGAAGATGGAAAATAAGAGTGGGCCTAATATGGATCCTTGTGGGACACCGAGGGAGATAGGAAGGTGATTAGATCGTTTATTTTGCCAGAGTACAGCCTGCTGACGATTATCAAGGTAAGATGTAAACCAGTTCAAAGATAGAGGATCAAGTAAAAGAGAATTTAGTGTATGAAGGAGTAGTTGGTGGTTAACCATGTCAAAAGCTTTGGATAGGTCAATGAAGACTGCAGATGAAAGACAATTATTGTTGCGATTATTGTTGATGCAGTTTGTGAATGATAGCAGGGCAGTGGTGGTACTATGGAAAGGTCTGAAGCCATGTTGACAGTTAGCAAGTAGGTTGTTCTGGAGAAGGTGGTTGAGTAGTTATTTATGGATGCATTCTTCCATAAGTTTTGCAATAGGGGATAGTAAAGCTATGGGACGAAAGTTGGAAAAGTCATTAGAGTTCCCCCCTTTATGTAGTGGGATGATATGCAACATTTTCCAGATTGATGGGACAGTTCCTTCACTTATTGTTCTATTTATCAGAATAGAAATAGGGTAGGCTATGGCTTTAGCTCCTTTTTGCAAGAATTCTGCTGGGAGTTTGTCAGCTGAGGGGGTGGTTGGTTTTAACTTTTGGAGAAGGGAGGAAATGTAGGAAGTAGACACTGGTTGCAGGTGAAATAGAGGGGGTGGATTTGTAGAAGAAGTAGGCAGGTTAGATATATCAGGTGATAGGTGGCTAGCTAGAGTTTGGATGGTATCTGTGAAGAAAGAGTTAAAGACATTTGCTGTTTGTGTGGGATTCTCAGGGTTTGAGCCTAGTGGGTTGGGTGTGATCAATTGGCCTGGGTAAAGAAGATTGTTAATACTAGTCCAAAATGTTTTGGGTTGTTTGAGAGAGGTTTGTTGTAATTGGAGATAATAATTCTTTTTATCTAGCAGGATGGCTTTTTTTGTACTGTTTCTATGTTCTCTAAAGGTTTGGCGGTCTATCAGATTTTTAGTAGTACGCCATTTTGCCCAGGATTTATTTCTAAGTAGGACTTTTTGTTTAGTATTGTTAGTGAGCCAAGGGGCTGGTTTAGCTTTGATTCTAATAGAGCGAGTTGGAGCGTGGTGATCCAGGGTGGCTAGGAATGTGGAATTAAAGTATTCCACTGCTTCATTTAGAGGGAGAGTTTTTAATGGTGTCCAATTACATTGTTTCAGTTCTGTTTGGAAAAGTTCTGGGTTAAATTGCTTTTTAGAGCATATTGTTCTGAAAGTGTTTGGGAATATTATGTTGGTTTTATGTCTGATAATATACGTTAGTGAATGGTCACATATCATCTGGAAGGGTTCCTGTTGTGTAGGATTGTTGAGGAGTATTAGTAAGTATCCACTCCAAGGTACTTTCTTTGTTATTGAGTCTATTGGTTCTGGTAGGGCAGTTTATAAGTTGTGAGAAGCCATAAAGGTTAATATGGGTAGTGGGGTTAGCATTAGTACAGGAATTCCAATCTACATTAAAGTCCCCAAGGACCATGGTTTCTTGTGGGAGATTAATAGAAAGCTAGTTAAGGATATACTCTAGTGTATTACTGTTATTTCCTGGGGGAAGATAAACACAGATAATGTTTATGGCTTTACACGTGTTGACCTGAAGTTTGGAGATAATTATTTCTGTACTAGTGTCTGTAGGTAAGTTAAGATTTAAAGTGCTGACTTGTAGCTCTGTTTTATAGAGGATTGCTACCCCCCCTCTCTTTTTGGAAGTACGGTCTAGTCTAATGATATTGTAACCAGGTGGGGTGATTTCATTGTCTTTAATGGTAGGTTTTAGCCATGTTTCTGATAAACATAGGATATCAAATGGGTGAGCCTATAGGAGGGCGTGAACTTGAGCAATTTTATTGCAAATACTACGTATGTTCAGATGTGCTATTGAGAGTGAGTTGGTAGGTTTGGTAGGTGATAGGGCCATGGTTATGTCTTGGTTGTTGTTTGCAGTGGTACGGGGATAGTTAGGGCCAGGGTTGGGGAGAATGTCTCCATCTAATAGTGAGTGGGGGAGTGTTAAAGGGTTAGGCTGTTGCGGCTTACAATAGAAGTCAAATAATTTTCTCGTTTTCAGGTTAGTGAACTTAATGTGTGCTAGTCTATGATATTTGGCTAGTAGGTAACTGGGTTTGAAAATGAGGTTTAGTAAGTTTTGAGAGAAAGGTATTGTTGGTGTTGAGGTGTGTTTGGATGGGAAGGGAAGGGTATAGTGGAGTGAATATTCATAGGAGGTAAAGAGATAGGTGACAGCTAGAGGAGGTAATAAAAAGATCCAAATTAATAAATGTACTTTGTGGGGGATGATTGGCATAGACATTTTTAAAGGATGGTGAGGTGAGAGAGAAGTGGGAGGTAGGTATTAAAAGCACTGGAGATATATATATATATATATATATATATATATATATATATATATATATATATATATATATATATAAATACACACACACACACACACACACACACACACACACACACACACACCTATAAATACATGTTTTAAAAACTGCAGTGATATGGGTTACCTGATGGATTGGTTAGATTGCATGCACACATATAAAATGTGTAATTAAAATTCACTTGAACAAAGTGCTGAGTGAAGACCATGGGGAAACTGTTAAGTCGGAAATGAATAAATACATAAGCCACGCTGACATTTACAAACTTCTTAGCGACTGTCATGTATCAACTGTTATGTACTGCCTCATGCAAACAGGTGATCCATACATAAGTATAAATTAACTGACTTGTACAAACCACTGAGTGTCTGAGCTACTTACAAACTCACAGATACACCAGTGGCATGTATGGACCACTGAGCCACTGATAAGTTACAAATTGGTGAAAGAATGACATGGAGACAGGGAGAGACAGAGAGACAGAGAGAGACAAAGAGATGAGCTATTAATAAGCATATTACCGACACCGTTATCTGCAAAATGCTGAGTCACTGTAACGTGCAAACTGCTAAGCCTGTAACATGCAGACTGCTAACGCCTTGTCACTGCTTTACATTTTCTGTGGCAGCGTATCAGACAGATTGTTACCAAACTGAATGCTATGTCTACAGTTCCTTATTACATTTCTACTTTGAGTCACTTTCTCCAATATGTCTTTCATGTTAAGCATCCACATTATTTTGGATTCTGTAAGCTTATAACCTCTTCATACTCAACAGGTAATTTTTTCAGAAGCGAAGCAATTATTTTTCTTATTACTGAAGTCATGGGTCAGTAATTTTTGGCCTCGGTATACCATTTGTTCCATTGCCTGGTCCATCTATTATTCTTCAGTTAAACATAGTTGAAAGTATAGGGTGGGGAGTTTGAAATTTTGCATGTACCAGTAAAGACGGTGTTAAGGAACCTGGAGTAATAAATTGATCTCACCCTCCACCAAACCCTCCGTTGCCCTGTCTCTTCTCTTACCCTGTCATCTATATGTAGCACCAATCCTTACTAACCTTCAGTTATCTTTCCTCAACAAATTAGAACAAACTTACAACAAAGTAGTTAGTTACATTTGCCTCCAATCCTGCTATGAATTCCACCACTGCGTTGCTCTTAAGTCTTTACAATGGCCTGAATTCCCTAAACAACGTCTTCTTCCACAACTGCATATTACACATTCAATGCTCTATAACCCCACTTCTTGTCCCTCCATCTCTAATATTGTATCTCTCTATAACCCCCCCCCCCCCCATCAGCTTCTTACACCTGATAAACATCTTCTGGACATCTACAAACCAACAAAAAATATTGGAAAGTCCCTATATAAATTCTCTGTAGCTCAGACCTGGAATGCCGTTCCTCTTAATATAAGAAGTATCCCCCATAAAGCCCAATTCAAACTTGAACTTAAACACAACCTACAAAACACCTGGCCCTGTCCTCGTCAAACTCCACCCTGATCTCCACCTCGTCCTTCCTAACTCTACTCTTGTACTCTCGCTCTTCCTTTCTAATGTTTTTATTACTGTTTACATACATTTGTTATAGGTTCATAGGTTAGTACTAAGCTAACTGCCCTTGCGAGCCATTTTAAGCCTAGCCAATTATCTCTTGTGAGATTCAAACCCTGCACCTTGTGTTTGTAAGGCAAACACCTTAACCATTAGGCCACCCATATGAAGCACCTTGATGTTACTGTACTTTCAGTCTGCAGCTAGAGCACAACTGTTTAAAAAAGTGGATTTTTATCTTTAGTTTTGATGTATAACTTCTTGATATTATACCTTTGTAAATGTAGCTCTTTCTTGTAAAATTGCTACTGGTAACTGAAGCTTTTCTCTTTGGGTCTCCACTGAAAATGGGCCCCTGGCTGAGTTGGACCAACCCGGTTAACAAATTACAGTAAATAAAATAAATAAAGTGTGTAAAGGCAACATTTAATAATCACTGCAGATCTTCACTCTGTGTAATCACACAGTTATAGAAAAGTAAAATTGTAATAAATGAAAAACTTGCACTTAAGGTTCTACAGTTCATAGTTTCATAGGTAAGTACAAGGCTAGCAAATTTCCCTTTGGATGCTTGAATTAACCAGTCGCATTTGGTGTTACATTTGTCTTACCCATCCCATGGTCAATAATTATATATTACTACCACTAGGAGATGCCCTTGAATACTTCAACAATGTATTTCTAAAGCCCCCCTCTGTACAAAAAGAATAAACCTAACCATGTTCCCTGGCTAACAAAATGTACCAAACAACATTTACAAGACAGCAATAACGCCTGGAGGGACTGGCACTATAACAAATCTGATGCTAACCTAATCAAATGTAACAGTTACGAAACAAAGCAAAAAAGCAAAGAGACAAAAAAAACAGTTTTCCAATGAATTGGCAAACTGGAAACACAAACTCCAACACCACTCCCTGACAAAACTCCCTCAGAGATAGCCAACCTGTTTAACTCTCATTTTATAGTAACATAAGCAAACTGTTAACAAATCCCACTGCCACAACTACCTCAAGCCCCATCTCTGATCCTCTTCCACCCTTATCAAATGACTTATGCACAAAAAAAAAAAAAAAAAACCTTCACCTCCTCAGCAAACCAGTACTACATCTTTACATCTTACATTCTGTTTTCTCTTAAACCTGTCCCTACCGCTCTCACTCAAAAACGACTTCAAAAACTAAAACCATGCTTCCTCTCCTCTGACAACCTCCCCCTGAATACTTAAAACTTGCTGCTGAAGCCATAGCATATCCTGTCAGTATCATTATAAATCACTCCATAGCAGAGTCCAATGTCCCTAACCTCTGGAAAAAGTCTATTATCACCACTTTACATAAAGGGGGCAACTCCAATAAGCTATCCAATTATTGACCAATCTCCATCCTCTCTCCTCTTTCCAAACTCCTGGAAAAATGCATACATAGACAATTGTATCACCATCTCATCCAAAACAAACTAATTACCCCTACCCAGCATGGTTTTCTCCCATCACACAGCACTACCACTGCCCTAATCTCCTTCATGGACACTGTGTCCAAATCCATTGACTCTGGTAACATTATCTCTGTATTACTATTAGACTTATGAAAGGCATTTGACACAGCGTCCCACAAGAAACCTCTTCATAGGTTCATAGGTTCATAGGTTGATACTAGGCTATCTGCCCTAGGGCACTTATAAGCCTAGCCAGAGTGTGTTTTGCTTTCGCCATTCTTTTAGATTAGTTGACTGTGCCTCTGTATAGCAGGTCACAGAAGAGATCCCAGGGGTAAACTTACGGTCTCCCATCCACTCGTCAAGATTTCTCTTGAATAGGGTCAGTGAGGGGCTCTGCCTAACATGGATTGGGATTTTGTTCCAGAGTGAGGGGAGCCTCTGGGATATGAATCTGTCCCTCCAGCATGTCCTATTTATTTCTGTGCTGAGGTTCAAGTCCCTGGAGCGTGTACCTCTAAGGGATTTGGATTTCCTGAGGTGAAGCATGTCCATTAATTCTGGGTTGGACATGGCTTTATACGTCAGACAGAGATCACCTCTGAGTAGGTGGTACGCAACTGAGTAGAGCTGGAGTTTCTTTAGCCGAACTGCTTAGGGCATCTGTCTGAGTCCCTTGATCCTCTTGGTGAGGTACTTTTGGGGTCTTTCCAGTTGCTGCAGGTGTCGGGTAAGGTACATCGCAAATGGAGCATTGTATTCAATTATGGGCCTGATAAGTGATGAGTAGAGGGACACAATGACCTCGCTTGATCTAGATGTGAACCCTTTCATGATAAGGTGGGCTATATAGAAGGTCTTTCTAACTACTTTGGCAACTAGATTGTCAGAGGAGAGATTACTATCTACTTGGGTCCCCAAGTCCCTAATTACTTCTTCCATACTTAATGGATTACCACCTATGTGGTAATTTGTGGGCACTTTGTTTTTCCTAAAGGGGATGACAATGCACTTTTTGGCATTTAGCTTTAGGCCATGGCTCTGGCACCAGTTATCCGTCTCTGTGAGACCCTTTTGGAGGATGCTCGTGTCAGCCAGAGAGTCGATTATGGCTCCCAGTTTGCAGTCATCTGCGAACTTTGTCAGCCATAGTCCACCCGTGTTAGCCTGTACCTCGGAGAAATATATACCGAACAAGAGAGGTCCCAGGACTGAGCCTTGTGGGACACCACTTGTAACTGGTTTAGAGTCTGACATGGCACCTGCAATTCTGAACATGTGGGTTCTATCTCTGAGCCAGTTTGCAACCCATCTTGTGACATAGGGGTTGATATTTAAGCTGGTGAGCTTATTTATGATGCCCGAGTGGGGTATTGTGTCAAAGGCTTTTGCGAGGTCCAGGTAGACTGTGTGGACTACCTCCCTTCATCTATGGCTTTGGTAACAGTTTCAAAGAAATCGACCAGGTTCAAGAGGCAAGACCTGCCCTTAACAAAGCTGAATTGGGTAGGATCCAGTGTCTGGAGGTTCCCAATGTCCTTGTTTATGATTTCCATGATGGTACGCTCCATAACCTTGCAGACCAGGCTGGTCAGGCTTATAGCGCGATAGTTTCCAGGGTCTGTTGTGGCACCACCTTTATGGAGTGTGACCACTGTTGCTGTACGCCACTCCTTGGGTACATATCCTGTAGTAAGGCTGAGATTGAACAGTGTCTTTAAGTGAAGGTTTAGTTCTTGGAGCTCATGTAAGACACAGCCCGGGACACCGTCTGGTCCCATTGATGCTGTGTTTTTTGCTTTGGAGAGGGCAGCTCAAACCTGTGCATCTGTGATCACAGGGAGGCTACATTCTGTTGGGATAGACATTTGCTCTTTTGGTGGGGAAGGGGGGGAGGAGTTTGAACTGAACCTTTCTGCCAGGATGTTGGCAATGTCTGTGGGTTCAGTGTATTTTTTGTCATTTTGCACTAACTCAGAGCATATCTGGGAGTTGTCTCCCAGATCCCTGACATAACTAAAGAAGGCCTTGTGATTATCCTTAGTGTCTTGTGCAATTTTTCTTTCGAAGCTTGCCTTAGGTGATTTTATGAGGGATCATAGTTTCTTGCTAGTACTGATCAGAGACGCCTTCCCTTTTTGGGATTTTGCTCTATCATGTAGTAGCTTCCTCCTTCTGTTATACAGCTTATTTATGGCTGGGGTCCACTAGACAGGTCTCCTGCCTTTGGAGGAGTGAGTCTTGGTTTTATTTTGGGATAGCATGCTCCATGCATTCCTGTAGGTGTCCATAGAATGCTTTTGTAAAGGATTCTGCATTTTGGGCCGTAGTTTCCACTGGCCGGGAGCCTTTGAAAGATTCCACCTCGGTTTGGTGAAGTGTGAAGTTTGCTTTTGAGAAGTTCTTCACTGTAGTTTCCTTGGCTGGGGATCGGGACAGAATATGGATGTCCAGTGATATTAATTTATGGTCTGATCTTACCAATGAGGGGTATACCTCTGGTGTGGAACACAGAGACCCCATGTTGGTGATGACCAGATCCAATATGTTTTCCCCTCTTGTGGGAGTGGTGACCAGTTGTTCCATAACATTTGAGTTTATACATTCTAGGAACTGTTGGGCGATGGTGTTTGGGCTTGAGTAGTTTTCCCAATCAATGTTTGGGTAGTTGAAGTTACCCAATATAATGGTGTTTGGAGAGACTTTCATATTTTCCAGTGTTCTCAGGAAAGCCGAGTGGGGTTCCTGTGTTTGGGAGGGTGGTCTGTAGCAGGCTACAAACTGAAAGGCAGTTTTGCCCACTGTTAGTTGCACATGGATGGTCTCCGATGCTTCGTGCAGTGCCACTAACCTGGAGGTGTGGGTATCTTTGATGTATATGGATACTCCCCCTCCTTTTATGGTTCGGTCTGAGTTTTGTGGCCGAAAAGCATGGTATGAAGTATAACCTGGTAGTGCTGGGGTGCTTTCGGGAGCCTTGAACCAGGTTTCTGTTACTGCAAAGATATCGATAATCTCCATACTGAGGAGAGTATCGAGTCCGTGCATCTTGAGGTTTACACTTCTGGCATTGAGCAGCATTACCCATAGTTTTTCTTTGTGTTGTCTATGGAGGTGGGTTTGTCTTTTGAGCCTTGCCTACAAAAGGCACTATGGGGGAGGCAAGAGCCTTTGCCAGTGTTCAAAAACCCAGGGGTGACAGGTACAAGCCGTCCCTCGTGAAGCAACGTGGCTTGTCGAGCATGTCATCCCAGGCTAACAGACACTGGATCTCCTTTGAATGACACCAATACTTTAGCCAATTGTCAAAATTGATCATTTTGTCTTTATACTGTGGCATCATTCTTGGTGAGGGCAAGATGCTACTCAAGGTCAGGGTCATACCGGCCTGGGCTATATGATCAGAGAGCTCCTCTATGTCTCTTTTCATGTAGTCCAGGGAGGTACGTCTCAGGTCATTCACACCAGCATGGACAATGACGGAGTTATATTTGTACTTGCTTTGGAGTGACCTGAGTGCATGTGTTATGTGGCAGATCCTGGGACCCGACAGGCAGCTTACAGTGACCTTCTCCTTATTCAGTCTGGTGAGTGGAACGTCAGTGTGTCTGACAATAGAGTCACCTATTACAAGTATATTCAGTGTGTTGTTTAACCTTAAGGCATGTGACTGTGTGGCACACTGACTTTATGAGTTATGTGTTATGTGGGTATTGTTGCATGGTGGGGGTTGCTTGGATGTCTGCTTTGGAGGTCTCTGCTGCTTAGGCAGACTTTTGTTTAGAGCCTCCGAGTATGTATTTGTGTGCTTATGTGTTTGGTTTGCTGATGCGATGGGTCTATGTGAGACTGGATTTGTGGTTTGTGTGGTTACCTTTCCTCCTGACCAGCTGTGTCAGTACTGGGTTGAGAGAGCTCAGCCTCCAGTTTGGCTATATAGTTGCATCTCTCACATATGTTTGAGCTTGTTGGGAGGAGGAGAGGGTGGTCTGTGTACATAAGGCAGTTGTAACATTGCCTCAAGATTCCCAGATTCACCAGCTGGACTGGGGAGTAAACCTGAAACTGGCCTTTGGACATGCCTGAAAAGTATAGGGAACTACTTATTGACTGATCAGAAAGGACCAATAGGGAGCAAGTACTTAAAAGGAGTATAAGAGGGTGCAGTGCTTAAGTTTATTAGTGTTTACCTGTAAGATTACTTATATGAGCAAGTGCCGGGCTTTAGAAAGAAAATAGAGTACTTATTTTGAGATTTAGAGCATTTCTAAGGGAAAAAGTGAAGAGCAGACTTTGTGTAGCCGGAAATAGTTTAAACCCGTTTAAGCTATCCATTACAGGCTGCACCCCACCATCCCCCCAGTGGTTTGCAAGCTACCTGTCCAACCACCAACAATGTGTTAAATGGCAAAATAAACTATCCCAATATCAAACAAACACAACTGGGGTAGCACAAGGGTCCATACTTGGACCCTTACTCTTCGATGTTTTCACCAACAACCTTCACACCTCATCCCCCCTTAGCTCCATTATCCAATACACAGATAACACGACCATAATTTCCTCCTCCAGTAACACACAGCAACGCCAGCAACTCATCCAAGCCACCTGCACCTCAATAGGGACATGGCCGAGAGAAGCCCAGATACTCCTAAATCCTAACAAAACAAAACTCTTGCTTTTCTCGGCAAAACCAATCTCATCTAACTTTAAGTTATTCTCTCAGGATAACAGAGAAATTGAAACAGTTCCAACAGCTAAGCTACTAGGCATTACCATAGACAACAAACTAACCTTTGAAAACCACATCTGCAATAGCATTAAAAAAACACACATCAAACTAGGAACACTCTATAGACAAAAAATGTTCTTGGATAACTCCACCAGAAAAAACCTCGCCAACACCTATTTGCTTCCCTCTCTCTTATATGCATCTCCCTTATACACTAAGTTACAATCTTTTCTTAAAAACAAGTGCCAATCCTGCTACCATAAAACTGCCAAATTTGCCACGGGCTACTCCTACCGTTCCCATCACTGCCTAGCTCTAAAAGAATGAAACTGGCTTGAACCCACACACCACCTAAATCTAGTTCAGCTGTCTTCTGCATATAAAATGATATACATACCTGAGTGCTGCCCAACCCTCAAATCCATCCTAAAACCCTACATCCTTACCACAGCCCTCCACTCTGAAAACAAACAACTTCTAACCGTCTACCACCAAGCTCTGGAACTCTCTGCCAACAGACATTACTACCACTGAGTGCTTTAATAACTTCAAACACACCCTAAAAAAAATTTTCTTTGTTGTCAGACCTGCCCCCTGCTCCTTCCCTAACAGGTGAACTCCATCCACTCTCTAGGGCCTTTCCTTTCTACATCTGGAGATCCCTAAACCATGAATTTCATCCAGTAACCATTACCATATCAAACTAAGAAACTTTATATATTTCTACACCCTTAATTATTCCCATACAACTCCACAATTCTTCTAACCATATGCTTGCTCCTAATATTCTGACCCTCTGCCTGACCCTCACTCTTTACCTTAATCCTATCGGACAAAAAAAAAAAGTTGTAATCCACTGCATTACTTCTATTTAGTACTGCCGGTCTTGTACCTGCTTTTATTACTGTTTCTACCACTCATTACTCATTTAATGTGCACTTTAATGCTTGCTATTGTCTTCAATGCCTTAACTTTCATGTATCATTTGAAGCTTTTCTCAAAGGGCCTCCACTGAAACTGGGCCCCTGTCCCAGTCAGATTTTCCTGGTAAAACAAATGTTAAATAAATAAACAAACACATAAATAAATAAATAAATAAATAAATAAATAAATAAATAAATAACCCCGAGTGATAGTATTTAGGATCATACCATAGATAATTTGAGGGCACCCATGTAAGGATAAAGTATTCCAGAGTGGTCTCTGTACATCAGTAGTAAAGGCGGCAGGCGTGAGATAAATTTTCTGCTTCCTATCCACCCATCAAGTTGCGCTTGAATATGGACAGAGATGAGTTTTGTTTTATGTGGATGGGGACCCTGTTCCAGAGCAGCAGTATCCTGTGTGAGATAAACCTGTCCCTCCAAACTGTTTTGTTAATGTTGCAGAAGAGGTTTAGAGCCCTAGAATGAGCATTTCTGATACTATTTGACTTGCTGATGTGCAGTAAATACGTTAGCATGATTGGAGGATGCCTTGTATGCCAGACACTGGTCAACTCTTAGCAGTCTGTAGGATACCGAGTATAGTGACAGGGCTTTGAGTTGGTCCATGTGGGACAGTTGTTTAGGCCTTGTATCCTTTTAGTAACTGCAGGCATTCCAGGCATTATGTGTATCTGGACAGATAAATACCAAAAGGGGCATTACACTCAATGATTGACCAAATAAAGGGGGAAAATGGCATTCTAACATCCAAACACAGCCTCTTTGTTTATAACCTGTGCAATATAGAAAGACTTTCTTATGACACTGGACACGTTAGTCGAAAGTTAGGTCACTGTCCACATCAGATCCAAAATACTGTACAACTGGATCAACTTGTATGGGCACATTGTCAATGTCGTAGTTCTCTGTGGTACATGATTTCCCAAAGGATATGATAATGGATTTTTGGCATTTAGTTTCAGACCATGATTTTGACACCAGTTATTTATCTGAGACAAGCCTTCCTGCAGGATGGCTAAGTCATTTGGGGATCCAATTACTGCTCCCAGCTTGCATTCATCTGCAAACTTAGTCAGCCAGAGCCCTTTGAAATTGGCTTTTACATCAGAGAAGTAGATGCCAAGCAGGAGAGATCTCAGCACAGAACCCTGGGGGACACCATTCATGACTGGTCTCTGTGGAGTTAGCTTCCCTGGGGGACACCATTCATGACGGTCTCAGTGGAGTTAGCTTCCCTGGGGGACACCATTCATGACGGTCTCAGTGGAGTTAGCTTCCCTGGGGGACACCATTCATGACGGTCTCAGTGGAGTTAGCTTCCCTGGGGGACACCATTCATGACGGTCTCAGTGGAGTTAGCTTCCCTGGGGGACACCATTCATGACGGTCTCAGTGGAGTTAGCTTCCCTGGGGGACACCATTCATGACGGTCTCAGTGGAGTTAGCTTCCCTGGGGGACACCATTCATGACTGGTCTCTGTGGAGTTAGCTTCCTCAGTTTTGATTTCCTCCATCCTATTTGTGAGCCAGTCAGCAATCCATCGAGTGACATAGGGATTTATTACCAGTTTATCTACCTTTTCTACTATGCCTAAATGGGGGACTATGTCAAAAGCTGTGGTGACAGTTGGAGGCAAGCCAGTTTCAGGTATACTTTGAGGGACAGATAAAAGGGAGAAAGAGGTAAAGTTAGAGCTGAATTTATCAGCCCATAGATTGACTATTTCTTCAGCCTCACTGTAAGTAGCATCGTTCACAATCAACTTAGCACATTGCTGCATTGTGCTTTCTGATTATGAACATGACTAAAAAGGCATTATGGGTAAGAATTTCAAATGTCAGGACATGCAAGAGTAAGTCCCAAAACATGGAGACTGAATGGCCAAAGGAATAAATTTACATATACTAAATCTGAGATGCCATTTCTCAGAATGTTCCCTTTTCTCTGAGGTATGGTGATCTTGGAATCTGTATATATACGTTTGGGTTATGTGTGGGCACAAAAGAAGTTTTAAGGAGAACAGCGATTTTCAATATTCACTCTTTTCCTGTGTTTTCGGTCTTTTTTCCGGCTTGTCAGCACTTGACATTTCAAGTGGAGACATTATAATATAGACAGTGAGTAACTTTGTTTTATGTGGATGGGGAGTCTGTTCCAACGCAGCGGTATCCTCTGAGAGATATACCTGTCCCTCCAAACTATTATGCTGATGTAGCAGAAGAGGTTTAGATCCATAAACCAAATATTTCTGATGCCATTTGACTTGCTATGTGCAGTAAATCCATCAGTATTGGGTCTGAGGATGCCTTGTATGCTAGACCAAGGTCAATCTTAGCAGTCTGTAGGATACCAAGTATAGTGACAGAGGCTTTGAGTCAGTACATGTAAGACATATTGTTTAGGCCTTGGTATCCTTTACTAAGGTATCTTTTAGCGTCCTTGCTGGTTGAATATAGCAAAACTGACAGCAGCAACTGCATATACAAAATAACTTATATTTTTCAAAACATTCATTTGTCAATAATGAACTCTGTGCAGTTAATTATTTTTTAAAAAATGTTATAAACCTATAAAAATTGTAAGGCATTCAGCCTCTTTATTCACCACACACTAACATCTACTTAGATATGAAAGTAAGAGCTCTCACCTTATTAAGAATCAGAGGTGAAGCCAAAACTAATAGTGGACCACCTTAGAAAAAATAAGCCTCTCTGAGTAGAGTTACTTGGCATTCCATAGAAAGTGGACATAGGTCATGCGGCTTTAACAGAAGCAACAAACTACACATGTCTGAATCCTACAGACAGCAGCTAGCCAAATGCTGTATGAGCGTAAATCAGGTTGTTAAAACTGGATACATGTTTGAGGTCTCAGAACTTTTTCATAATTAAATTATCTATTGACTTATACATTAGTTTGTTTAATAACTAAGTGACTCTATTGGCCCAGAGACCGAATTCATCCATTCTTGTAGCCAAAGGAGGAGACAAACACTATCAAAGTAACACAATGAGAACTGTATTATAACTCTATAGCACAGCTAATGTTGGAATTGTCATAAAAATGAAAAAGATTTATTAAGTAATTATATGGAAATTCAGACCCAGGATCTTGTCAATGACAACAGTAATTTGTTCACAGCAACCTAGCAAATTGTTGCTGAACATCTCTTGCTGCAAAAATAGCACAAACATGCTTTCGGCATTGTCATTTTTATTTATTTTATTTTATTTTACATTTGTTGACTGGGATAGTCCGTCTGGGTGTGAGCCCATTTTCAGCGAGGGCCCGGGGAGAAAAGCTCCAATAAAACAAGAACAACATTGACAGGTACAGTGTCGGTTTTACATAGAATTTAACAGAAATATCTATAGACAATAAAGAAAGTAAATGTATAATAGGCACTTTAGTGAAAAGGAGAAAGTTATTACAATATAGTAAAGTCATACATATCTATATCTGTTTTTGCAAGTAACCACCAAAATAATTGCTTTCAGCATTGTAGTTTGCACAGGTAACTGCTAAAACAAACAAACAAACAAAAAAGGTATGATCTGCATGCAGGATCGTAACAGTGAAACAAGCAAAGTCAGATAGGAAAAGTAAGAAATCACAAGCAAAATCTGTGAACCTCTTCTATGGTTCCTATGCCTATAGCACTGCCACGGCGTCCGTGTTTACAAGGGCTTTTTCCAGGCACAAGCAATGACTACAGAAAAGACAGAAAAAAGAGAAAGAAAGGAAAGAAAAAGAAAGTAGACAGTGAATTCTGCGGACTGATGCTGTTAGCATTAGAAAAACAAAAGGTTCCAAACTTACGCAAGCAAATACACTGAAATTAACAAAACAGAACAAAACGCCATGCTTACTGAACGAGAGAGTCACAACCTTAATGTAATATATTTTACATCAAAAAGCTTCAGGAAAACTCATACATTATTATTTTATGATGTTAATTTTCTAGTAACATAAGATTCAAGTACGCATTTCAATGATTATTTTGTCATGCTGTGTGAGTAAGCATTTTTGAAAATGTTTTTTTCTTTATAATGCAGGAAATCAACTGACCTTTTCAAATGTGATTAGTATGCATTCAACAGAAAGAACAGTATATTCTATGCACTTTAATATCACACACTTCCTTTCATTTTTCACATATTATGTATGCATTTGACTACAAAAACTAATAATCCATAATGATACAAAATGCTAAAATTGAACCATGTATGTCTTTTCCAAACCACTTATCCTGGTGAAGGTTACAGGGATAGCAGCTAAACAGGATATCTTGAGCCCAACAACATTCTACAGTTTGTTCTATGGGATTTCCAGGCATTGGCACAACAGGAAGCAGAATCACCTTTAGTGCAGAAGACTGTGGGTTCTATTCCCACACCAGGTAGATTGATTGCTGACACTGCAGTGCAGCATAAGGGGGTGTTGTACTCCTGAGTGTGTCACCATTCAGATGAGATGTTAAACTGAGGCCCATTCGGCTTGAGTTGGTCATAGTTCAGGTAAATGTAAAATTTCCCATGGCACCTATTGAAAAGAGTAGAGGAAGTTCCCTGTTACCCCGGCCATATTTAACCTAGTAGTAGCAATACATCCTCAGGTCTGTTATGAAAATATGCTACTAAGTGAGTGGGACTAACTTGGTCAATAAAGGATGAATAAAAATAAATAAATTCCCAGGGATAGTGGGAGATGCAATCCTGCCAATATGTTCTATGTCTACCTTAAAGCCTCGTTCCAATGACCTATGCCTGTTACACTTACTAAGGAAGGTGTCCCGATGCCATCCTTACTGGGTGCCCAGACCAGCTCAAATGTCTCTTCTCAGTCCAAATGAATAATGGTTCTACTGCATGAGCCTCTTGGATTGCTCTGCCATTCATAGTGAAGACAGATACCCTACAAAGGGACCTCGTATTTGTACAGAGTGTCTCAGGATCTCATCCTTTTAGTCAATATCCAATTTTCATGACTAAAATTGAGTAAAGGGACAAAGATTGACTAGTAAATTTAAAGCTTTGTCTTAGGGCAGCTCTAGTTTTAACATTGATATCTGTTAGAATGTCTATAATGTTGCAGTAGTTGTAACCACCCACTGGGCAATCTCCTGGCCCCTTCCGCCATCACTTTACCAAGTCCGCAAGGCACTCAGTGTTCTCCAGGTGAGATACCTGCCTCCCTCACCAGTAGACAGCAGTGCACTCTTTTCTGGGACAGAACCACAACTTCAAATTGAGAAGTGATGATTCTCATCCAGCCATTTAATACTCAAGAGAGAAACCCTCCAGTGCACAGCAGAGACCACAGGCCAAGAGGATAACCTCATCTGCAAACAGCATCAGTGCAACCCTTATGCACCCACACTGCATTCTCCCCAAACCTCAGCTGTGCCCTGATATTCTCTTCAGGAAATTCATGAAAAAATAGGAAACAAGGAATTAGATTTGTGGAACCTTAGTTCTCCCTTAAACGTTTTCAACTTAACAGAGAGGAACTGGATACAAGTTTTGCTACACAAATACAGGGACCAAATGGCAACAGACGTCCTGGAGCCCATTACTGTTATAATGCCTGTCACAAAATGTTCTGAGCTGCAAAGCCAGGAGCAGCACTTTAACTGCCAAATGTTTGATACTTTGTATAGGTTAGTGATACAGAATGTGTTACCAGCAACTAAAATACTGCAACATTGTTTCCATATTGCAATGGCAATATATATTAATGTGTTTGCATGTACACAATGTCTGGCTTGTAGGTAAGGACTAGAGACTGATGCCACACATTAAAATGGGATATGGCCTATTATGGATGTCAGTCCCCTTACATAAAATAGTCACCATGCTCACAAATGTATCTGATATTAATTTATTTAATTATTCATTACAGTTTGTTCACCAGATAAGTGGTCTGGTCTATTGACACGTTTCGGCCACAACCTGTGCTCCAAAAGCAGAAAATATGTTATGATCTTACTAATCAGCAATATCAATATGCAATAAGTAAATGGAAAAATTCAGCATGTAGGATCACATTCAATGCAGATAGGATAAGCCAGGTAAAGCACAAAAATAAAAGCCAAGATTCACATAAAATACATTATAATCATACATAAAATATCTAAACATGGATAAAATTTAAGGAAGAACATAACCTTATACGTATATAAACTGTTTTTGGCAATACCCTGCAAGCAGTAGGTAAGAGAAGATGACAGATCTTGTAACACAGTTATAAATGAACAAGGACTTTATTAGTTACAACATCTGTCTGTATGATAAAAGAGAGACTAGGTTCAACTAAAAAGGCCTAAGACCTTCTGTTCAGTGACATTCGGTGTCATGTTCTCTTTAAGAGCCGTTATCAGAATTAGTGGGACTGCTGCTAACTCTTGGTTGAGGCAAAGACCATAACATTGGTTTTATTGAAGTTAATTTTCAGCTCATTAGAGGTGGACCAGGTGCATAACTGAGTGAAGACGCCCTTCGACTTGGTCTGCATGTCAGAGTGGCTTGTACTGGATATCAGGAGCTGCATATACAGTAATTAGCATACATTATTATTTATATATATATATATATATAGAGATAGATAGACAGATAGATATATAAAGCAATACTGCTCTAGAAATTATTTATTCCCTTTAATCAGGGATCTGGACTTTAACATAAAAGCACCAGTGACACTGATAACATGAGTGTAGAATGCATAGTGGGCTAAGAAAACTTCTAGAGAGAAACTTTACAGAGGTAGCAGAATACAGTAACACAAGGAAGGAGTCAGGAATAATTTAGTCAGGAAAATAATTAAAAGTATTTCACTGTGTTTTCTGTTGCAAAATGTGTACCAAGTAGGTTTAACCATTTACTAGCCAGCAGGCTACAGCTGCCTTTATAAGCATAGAAGAACTCCATAAATAAATTGCACATTTATTATTTATTTATTTATTTATTTATTTATTTATCTTTGTTTACCAGGAAAGTCCAAGTGGGTAATACCTATTTTCAGCGGAGGCCAGAGAAGAAAAGCTCCTTTTCTTACACTGCATTCCAGTCAAAGACAGAGTAGTTATATTTCTATTTACATTTATAAACAAACAGTAGTTACGTTTATACATACACATTCTAAGATTTTAGAGGTGGAAGTTACTAAAGAGAAACCACATGTGAAACGTAGTGGATTGTACAGGCAGCAGTTATGTATAAAAATTGTTTTGTCATTTCAGTAAGAATTTGAGAATATTTTGCTTAAGGAGAGTATTTGTATAGTACTGTACAGTGAAAACATTTTAACCCCGTGATGAGGAGTGTACAGGACCAGGATTGGTTAAGATGTTTAAGCATTGATTTAAAACTACTGAGTTTATTGGAGAGTTTTATTTGCGTGGGGATACTATTTCAGAGTTTAGCAAAGCATTGGGAGTAGAACAAGTCTCCTACAACATTTTTTGACTTGTATATAAGTAATAAGAATTTATTACTAGAATGGGGTCCCTTGCTGACAGTAGCATAGTAATAACTTTTATAGTGCAGGGCATTTTTGTGCATGATGAATGAGTTTGTGTGAATATGTTAAGACAGTTGTTCAGTTCAAGCCAGTTTAATTGCTTTAAGCTAAGACAATGGTGGGTCCTATGAGGGAGACTGGTAGCAAATTTAGCTACTTTATTGTAGCAGGACGCAAGTTTCTTTCTTTGGGCATTGTTTGTGCTTTTTAGGATAGGAGTGGAGTAGAACAGAGCTGTCAGTATGAAAGTGGTGGCTAGAGTTTTTCTAGAACTATACGTAAGGAATCCATTCATCCTATAAAGGAAGCCTAGTTTATGCTGTGTAGATTTAACAGTGTGCAGTATATGATGGTCATATTTGAGATTGTCATCTATTACAATGCCTAGACGTTTACTGAGAGTTACAGTTTCAATGATAATATATATCGATGACTTTATAGTAAAAGATTGTTTTTGATTTTGGCAATTTTTTTGAGGTGAAAAGCATTAGCTTAGTTTTCTTGGGGTTGAGTAGGAGGTTTGAGTCTTTGAAGCAGGTTTCTACAGAGGAGAAATATTTTTGCGTAATGTCCTGGAGCTTATTTATTGCTGAAGCCACACATATTAATGTTGAGTCATCTGCATACTGACCTAAACTACCATGATGGGTGGAGGATGTTAAGGTCATTAATAAATATATTAAATAGTAGAGGACCTAGGATAGAGCCCTGAGGGACACTTGTAGCAATTGGTTGAAAGCATGAGTAGGTTTGTTGCCTCCCAGATATATAACTAAGAAGCCACAACAAGGAGTATTGTGAAATTCCTATTGAGGAGAGTCATATGAGCAGGTGCTGGTGCGAGACAGTATCAGATGGCTTTGACAGGTCTAAGAACATGGTGGACATAAGCAGACCATCGTTTCTGTGTTTGGTTATTATACTGGTAAAATGTAGCAGAGCAGTGCTGGGGCCTAAAGCCATGTTGTGCTCCTGAAAGCAGGTTATTTGATGTTAGGTATTGCATCAGCTACATATGGCTTCATTTCTCTGATATTTTGTAGAGGGGGAGAGAATCGCTAAGGGTCTGTGGTTATGAAACTCTGTAGATGTGCTGCCTTTGTGCAGTGGTATGATGTAGGATATTTTCCACAGTGATGGGAAGTATCTTTCTGCTGTGGACCTATTACTTCGTACGGGCACAGGGAAGGCTATGACTTCTACAGCCATTTTTAGGTAGTCTGATGGTACCTGGTCTACAGCTACAGACGTAGTTTTTACTTTAAGGACCAACTTCCTTACAAGCGAGGCAGGTACTGGAATAAGACTGAATATCTGTGGGTAGTTTTGATTGGACAAGGGTAGAGAGAGGGGGCAGATACATTAATGTGTAAGAGAGATAATACTGATTGTATAAAGTAGAAATTAAACTGTGTGGGGATAGAGTCTGTCATATCATTTGTTTTTGGAGAGGGACCAGTGGTTTTGCCAGGGGTGGAGTAGCGGAGTAGTTTATTTAGTGATGACCAAAAAAAGTTTTGGGTTGTTTATATGTTCTTCTTGTAGGTTGGTAGAGTATGTTTGCTTATCCTGTTTGACATGGAGTTTTGCAAGGTCTGTAAGATGTCTAAATTGCTGGATGGTATTTTGAGTTCTACTTTTATACCAGCTTTTCCAGGCTTTATTCCTTTTTATCATGATTTTTTGTTTGTTTCCTTTCTCAGCCATGGTGCGGGGTTGGACATTTCTCTTTTATTACGTACTAGTGCTAGGTTATTTAGGGTCTGTAAGAATACGTTATTAAAGTGTTCTACATCAGTATTGAGCAGCACTGTTCTAAGTACATTCTAGTTATATTTTTAGTATATAATATATTTAGTGATATTTTTCTTACTTGAATGTGCTGCATGCTAACTCACTGGACAGGTGAGTCAGCTTCTCACTGGTTAAGAGCTCTCCTTCAATACACAATGGTCAAGGGGTCAGCCCTGTTCTCTGATCACTGATTGTGTGACATTTGCATGTTCTCCCAACATCTGACTGTTTTTTTTATACATATCTAGTTTCCTACCAGGTCCCCAAAACATGCTGCTTGACTGGCTGCCCTACAATGTGCCCACATATACTATATTTGCCCTTTTACCTAGTTCATGGTTGACTACAAACGGAGCTGTTGCTTACGTAATGTAACAAGTACCTCCAATACACTGCATTTTCACTTGTATGCAGACAATGAGGGTCTTTTGACTTCTCCACTTTATATGGCACATTCTACAAGCTATATCTGAACATTGGTGTAGAGCCAGAGCACGGTTCTTACACTGTTACCTGATATTTAAATAACACTCAACGTATTTCCGGCCTACAGAATACGTTACCACTACAGGTCCAACAAAGTACTACTTTGGCTACTTTTAAAGCTAGTCTTGATGACTTCCTGAATACACAGCATTGCACATCAGCACTGCACTGTGTGGTCCTGCTCAGTTTGAGAGGCAGGCACTATTAAATGCTTGAAAAGGGAGGTACAGACTTTTAGGTTCGTCTACCAAAGGTGCACATGGCTAGGCTTCGTATGCTGCTTTTTATAACATGTCCAGTATCGATCCTATGCTGTTATGACACATCAGTTTTGGCACCTTACATATCTATAGATATACAGGTGACAAAACCATTTTAGTGGCAATATAACTATAAAGCACCTGGTCAAGTTCAGCTGTTGGGTCCATTTGGAATAAGTCTGGAATAAAAATGAACTAATTTTCGGAACCACTGCCAGAAGTATTTTTTTTCTTTATATATACATATATATCTAATGGAAAGAGATGATCCATTGTGGTAATCCCTAAAGGGAGTAGCCGAAAAAAAAAGCATATATATAAATATATATATATATATATATATATATATATATATATATATATATATATATTTATTTATTTCATTTTACATTTGTTAACTGGGAAAGTCCGACTGGATATAGGTCCATTTTCACCGGAGGCCCGGGGAGAAAAGCTCCAGACATACACAAGTACACATACAGTGAATTATTACAAAATGGACATTTGTTCAACAACATATACACACACATTTTCAAGATTTTCTAAAATACACACAGGAAATAGTTGCAAATTATTAACGGAATAGGAAATAGTTAGAGATTACAACTGATAAGGGAAATCACATACATTTTTAGTAGTTCACATACATGGTTGAGAGAAGAGATCATCTTTACTTTAGTACTTTCCAGTAGGTTAGAGACATATACTCAGTTTTCTAAACAGTTAGAGAATCAGAGTTTCTTTCCTCTAATAAGGTTTTCATTTATAGTTGATGTTTGAGTGGGGGTTAGTCAGGGTTTGTACAGGAACAAAGCCAATGCATTTTTAGGTGATTTTTAAGATATATTTTGAATTGGGTTAATGAGGGAACTGTAGTAAGTTCTGCAGGAAGTAAGTTCCAGATTTTACCAGCAGAGTTGAAGAATAATAATTCATCAGCTGAATTGATGGCTTTAACAGTTTGTACTAACATTCTGTTGGAAGAACGGAGAGCTTTTAGGTTACTGTAGGGGGTGATCATATTTTTCAGTATGGGTGTACTGTGTGGTTGGTAGAGAATTTTGTGAACAACTATAAGTTGGTTATACTGAAGTTGGTAGGGTAGTTCTAGCCAGTCTAATGATCTAAGGTTTTGACATTGATGGGTTCTATAAGCTGATCCTGTGGCAAATCTGGCAATATTATTATAGCAGGTAGTAAATATATTGAGTTCTGACTTGCTTAGGTTTACGAAGATGGGTGAGACATAAAGAAGGGTTGATAGCAAATGTGTACGGGCAATCACAGTCCTAGCAGATGGGGTTAGGAATTGTTTAATCTTGTATAAAGAGCCTAGTTTCTTATTAACTGTTTTAATAGTTTTGTTGACGTGAGCATCAAACTTAAGGTTGTTGTTGATGATTACACCTATCAGTTTAGTACAAGGTTCTAGGGAAATTATGATACCATTGTTAGATGGTATGGTGAGAGATGGTAAGGGGACCTTTCTAATGGGGGTGAAGAGTAAAAGCTTGGTTTTATTTGGGTTTAATAGTAGACGGCGACCAGTGGGCCAGTTCTCTACTTTGTTGAAAGTGATTTGGGATAAAGATTGTAAGTCAGCGGGGGAGGTGGCAGTGCAGATTAGGATGGAGTCATCTGCATACTGAATACATGTTGCAAATGGGATAACTTTGTGTAGGTCATTCATGAATACGGAGAATAGGAGAGGACCTAATATAGATCCTTGGGGGACTCCATGGGTGATTTATAAAAGGGAACATAGGTTATCTTTCCATAATACAGCTTGTTGTCTGTCAGTTAGATAAGAATGAAACCAGCTAATTGCTAGGTTATCTATGGAGAGTGATTTTAGTGTCCCTAAGAGTAGCTGGTGGTTTACCATGTCGAATGCCTTGGAAAGGTCTAGGAAGAGGGCTGAAGAGATCTTTTTGTTATTACAGTTTTGATTTATTGTGTGAGAGAAGGAGAGAAGGGCTGAGGTTGTACTATGGCAATGTCTAAATCCATCCCGGAAGGGGGCTAGGAAAAGTGTCCTGATTAAAATAGGTTAGAAATCGTTTATGGATACATGTTTCCATTATTTTAGCCAAGGGTGACAGGATGGCTATAGGCCTGTAATTTGAGAGTTCAGTTGAATTTTCCCCTTTATGGAGAGGAATAATGTGGGAGATTTTCCAGATGGAGGGGATATAAGCTTTGAGAATAGTTCTATTGATTAATATTGAAATGGGGTATGCTATTTCATTAGCGGCTTCTTGGAGATACTCTGCGGATAGTAGGTCTGCGGAAAGGGTGGTGGGTTTCAGTTTCTTAAGTAGGGACCTAATAAAAGATGGTGGTATCAGGTCAAACTTGAAGGGGGGTGTGATTATTGGGTGCAGGATTGGTGGAACTTGGGGGTATTGGGAGATAGTTTGTTGGCAAGGGATTGCATGGTTTCTGTAAAGAAAGTGTTAAAGGTGTTAGCAACAATTTTAGAAGGTTTTTGGAGGGTAGTCAAGGGGGTAGGGGTAGATGATTTTCCTGGGTGGAGAAGTTTATTTATGCCTGACCAAAGTTTTTGTGGATGATTTCTTTTGTTGCAGATTACAGCAGTTTTTTGTCTAGCAAAATAGACTTCTATGTATCATTTCTTAGCTGTTTATATATGAGGTGGTCTTTTGGGGATTTAGTGGCTCTCCACGCTTTGTTTCTGCTAATAATGTTTTGTCTCGTATCATTTGACAGCCATGGTGCTACTTTATTATTGGTTCTGATAGTACGTTTGGGAGCATGGCAATCCAGGATAGCAAGAAATTTAGAGTTAAAGTGCGAGACCGCTTCATCTAGTGGAAGTAGTTTTAGGTCAGTCCAGTCACATGAGTTAAGTTCATTTTGCAATTTAGTCTGAATAAAGTTCTTATTACTCCTAATGGTTTTGAAGGTAGATTGTCAAGGGATGTCATTTTGTTTCCTGATTATATAGGTCAGGAAGAGATCACTGATGTCCTCAGTAGGGTGCCTGCTTTATATATCTGGAGTTGGTTATTTATTAATATCCAGTCGAGGATACTTTCCTTATTGTTAGGCTTATTGATTCTGGTTGGGGAAGATATGATCTCGGAGAAGCCATGCAAATTTATATGGGTGGTGGGGAAGTCTGACGTTAATATTGACTTCAGACTTCCCCACCACCCATTAACGTCCCCGAGAATAATAGTTTCTTGGGGGCAGTTAATGGATAGCCATTGGAGGATACCCTCCAAGGTATTTGTGTTGTTACCTGGAGGAATATAGATACACACAATGTTTATAGATTTGTGTTTATTGATTTGGACCTAGTGCTGAGTATTTCTGCATTATCAGTTTGCAAGGCATGTGAAATACTAGTTTTGGTTAGTTCTACTGTGGATTTATATAAGATGGCTACTCCCTTCCTTCCTAGAGATGCAATCAAGTCTTAGTATATTGTAACCTGGGGGTATAACCTCATTATCAGAGGTAGTAGGTTTGAGCCATGTTTCGGAAAGGCACACTACATCAGGGGAGTGGACATCCAGGAGGGCATGTAAGTAGGGAATTTTCTTGTTTATATTTCTAATGTTTAGGTGACAGACTAGGAGTGAGTTGGAGGACTTATTTGAGTTTTGCAGGCTAGTAAGGGTGTTATCTGTGGGGTTGGTAGCATCAGGTGGGGCTGGGCCTGGGTTAGGGTGGATGTCACCATCCACCATGAGGTTAGGTAGTAATCTAATTGCAAGTCTCTGGAGTTTTATTAAGAGTTTGTGATAGTATTTAGTTCTAGGGTTAATATATGTGGCTTGAATGGGATGTTGAGTTTTTGCATTAGTAGAGTTGATGGGAGGTGGGGTAGTAATTGATTAAGGTTGTTTAATAGATTAGGAGTGATGGTTTTGGATCTGGGATAGTGACAGCCTGGGAGATATTGAAATTCATAGGCTGTGAGAAGATAAATAAAGATCAGTGGTGGTATTAGCCAGTAAAATGGCTTTGATTTAGTAGGAGTGGTGAAGATCTGTGGAGGCATTATGGTGATATTTAAGTATAGCTTGTTTATAACTAGAGATGGGAGGGCTATTAATTAGTGTAGAGTTAGAGGCTGGAGAGGCTGGGAGGGTTATTAAATTAGTTTAGAGTAAGAGGCTGGAGAGAGTTTGAGTAGTAGAGTGGGTCCAGTGAATGAATGGGGTAAAGCTGATTATGTTCAGATGAGGGGGAGTGGTGAGGTGATTACAAATTTAGGAGTACTGGAGGCAGGTGGGATATGGGGCAGGGTGGGGTGTGGAGCGAGCCCATTAGGGCTATATATCAAGCTATCTAACTATCTATGTTTATATTGGACTACAACAGTTGGTTGAAATGCTCATTGGTTGACATCTGTTTTATCAACTACATTTGGTCAACATGCACAGATGGTCGACAGGTGTGCAAGATCGACAGTTCCTCAGTGGAGGAATATTCCCTTTCCCTGGGGGCTGTGCAATCATGAAGCTGGTATACATAATTAGCAGGGGGTGTTGTGGCTAATCACCCTGCTAAAAAGCTATTTTTTTGATGTTGTTGGAAATTGCATGCACCAAGGTTCTTTCTCAGCGCATGCGTGGCAGCATGTTGGCATTCAGTTTATCAACCTTTTGTGGTCAGTGTTTTGCCTATATATATATATATATATATATATATATATATATATATATATGTGTGTGTGTGTGTGTGTGTGTGTGTGTGTGTGTGTATAGACCTATAAATACATATACATACAGAGGTAGAAAGAGAGACATTTAGAGCTCTCTACAGCTGTCTAGCCTCGATTCACCCACTGGGTCTACCAAGTCTGATTAATTACCCTTGGACTTTCTGTAATATATATTCAGGGTAGGTAAAGCCATCAAGGCACCCCTGGCTGGTGTTTTTTTGTACATGCACCTATATTCCCAACCCATGGCGCACATCCATTTGCCTCACAGGGAAAGACATGCAGTGCACATGCAAGCATATTTCCCCCTTCCACAGTAACCTTAACCACTGCTCTGACCCTTGAATATAATGCCCCCCCACGTGTTCTTAGTATCCACCAGGGAATAATTGTGAAGTGCACCCAAGTATATGTTCTCCCACCTAGGATGGACATATCCATTTTTCCTACCTACCCCTTCATGTTCCGGACCCACTAATTGACCTATGGTCATTTGGGTTATGCATAATCAGGTTTTATCCTTCTATATCACAAATACAGGCATAATAGGAGTCACTTTCTGTGAACTGCAGGTGCCTTTATTTTGTCTTGCATTGCAATTGTGATTAAATGCTAAACTACTTCTCTAAACTCATTGAAAACTTTCCATGCTAAAAGGTCTGCCTTATGTACACAACTCTTCCAAAGTTTGTCTCAAAATGTATCCTTCTGGTCTTTGAATATGGTGTCATGAATAATCTTTACTCAGTAGCCTTGGTCTGTCTGTATGTACTCTACAGTGCCTGCATTCTACATACAGTTGTTTTGAACTCTTTACTTACATTCATAGGCACTTTTAACTTTGCATTGCTCTTTCAGGGCACTGTGGGTTAGTGGCACTACAACATGTTAGTGTCAAGCTCACAGGCATGCTGACATGGCTCTGTGTAGGCTCTTTTGTCATAGGCATCAATGAAAACCTATGATTCTTTCAGGGTACAGACTGTCGATAAACTGTGAGTGTTTTCCTAGAATCTCAATAACATTTGTCCACTTTTCTTTTCTAACTTACTTACAATGTGGAATCAAGATTGCCCTAAAAGAAAATTACCTAGCTAGTGACCTAATGACTTATGTAAACACGTTCAGGATTTCTGTTGAAATTTGTGGCTATGTATGAAATCTACAAAAATTTTATCCATCAAACTTTGCTGAAGAACAGCAGTCGCTATTCTATCGATATTTACACTACAACATTCTTGATAAATTCTACTACAAATTCAGGTATGGAAACCCCATTGCAAGTGTCTAGCATACTTACTATTCCAGGGAGCTTTGGTGTTTCAGGGGTGTTATTAGTGAAGCTTCCACTAAGACTTGTCGATACAATGTTCTGTTTCTTATGTCCCATGGCATCCATTGACTGACTTCGACTTCTGATCACCCGCTGCAGAGGAACACAAAATCAAGGTATCATGGACGTCTCTTTGCTAATATGCAAACAAAGAGAAAATTACCCAGGACTCCTTGCCAAATGGAATATTCCAGTATTTTCGAAAAGAAGGAAGCAAGCTTCTGTTAAGACATATTGGGATCCTGGAATCCTATTCTCTGCCTGACATCATACAAAGGGAAAATCAGGAAATTAAAGCAGTAAAGCAACCCAACACAGTTTGAAAAAGTTGTCTTCTAATGTATTTGCAATAAATATATATTTATCCATCCGGCTAAATAAATAAACAAGGAGGGAAAATGGTCTACACTCTATCTAAACAAGTTATTGAAGAAAAATGAGTTTAGTACAAGTGACACAATTACTTTGAAGAAGTGATATGCTGGCATTTGCCACCTATCTAAATAAACAGTGATAAATAATTAACACTTCTTTTAGTCACACTCAAAAGAAATGACAGCTGCCCTAGCCTGGCGGTGGCTATCATGTGTTCGACTGATTAATTCCACATATTTAGTTTAATTAGTGCAACAGTTTTAAAATCTCATAGGACAAGTACAAGGCTAGAATCAGCACTGTGTGCAAGGTAGTATGTACACTACTGCCCTCCCTGGCTAACTTCTCCATTGTTGGGACAGTTAATGAACTTCTGGTCACCTGTGTCAATTATTATAATCAGGGGTCTCTCCCCGTGCACCAAGAAACTGAGAAACTCAGTTCTTTTTAAAAGAAGGACATACGAGCTGAAAGACACAAAACTTGGCATCTCAAATTAGAGGGTTTTTGGAGTCTAAAGGAGTAGAGTCCCAATAGGCCCTTGGGCCTATAGAAGATGTCAGAGGATCTCATTACAGAAGTTTGCAGAGGGAGGAGATATCACGGCTGGCAGCCAAAAGAATTACAGTTCATGGACCTGGAAAGACGTCAATGTCCACAGCCTGACAGGACAGTCTGATATAGTAATACAGCCCCTGGCTGGGAACTATAGGATCTCTAGACAAAAAAATAAATAAATAAATAAATAAGTGAGAAGAGAAGTGAACCCACAGGAGTCAAGGGTTCTAACCATACCTCTCAACTGTCCAGCTTTTCACAGAGTGTCCATATTTATGCCTCATATTTTTTGTCCCTATTTTTGGGCCTTTGTTCTCCCATTGTTTTTAGTTTTGCTCAGATTTCGTGTGCTAAGAGGTCGATAAGTATGTCTGTAACTAGGACTGAAATACAGACACTAAATGTGGGGACAGTAAATGCTCTTTCTATGTTTAAAAGTCCCTGCCTTTACAATTCTGAGTATACTATGAAGCCGGTAGTTACTGTAAGAAGTGATATTATGCTCCATAAATGAAATGTTAAGTTAAAGCATGAAACAACTGGTGGTCTGATCACACCAGATGAAATGAAAAGCAGCTAATGGTCCTGGATCTGTGGCAAAGAGATAAAATCCTGACCACAATCCAGATGTCCTGACTGTGTATCAGCTCAGGCAGTGGAAGAGCTGGTGAGAGGATAGGAAATGTGTGGCTCTGGTCAGGCATTCTGGGGTGAGGGTGGGGTGGTTCCTCACTGGCTCTTCTGCTGTTCCATTGCTACAGGCAGAGGCCAAGTGCATGGAAGATGGATGCCAGCATCAGAAAAGATGTGCTGTTGCTACCCAAGCTGAGAATAGTAGACCTTGCCTTCTCGTGCTAGGGCACATAGGTTCATAGGTTAGCCCTTGCATCATGCCACCTGACGTTAGTTCCCAGTGCGTCTATCAAGTAGAGCCACTGCAGTGGGCCCCAGGGTGAACTTTCTATTTCCCATCCACTCATCAAGATTTCACTTGAAGAGGGACAGCAAGGTGCTCTGCTTCACATGTATGGAAAATCTGTTCCATAGCATGGGCAGTCTCTGGGTGACGAACCTGTCCATCCAGCATGTTCCATTGATTGTGGTAATGAGGTTGAGGTCTCTGGGGCATGTGGTGAGGAGAGATTGGGATTTCTTTAGATGTAGCAGAGCTGGGTCAGACATGGCTTGGTAAGTAAAGCAGAGATTATCTCTAAGTAGGTGATATGACATAGAGAATAGCTGGAGTCTTTTGAGTCTGTCCATGTAGGACATGTGTTTAATGCCTAGAATCCTCTTCGTGAGGTACTTCTGTGGCATCTCCAGCTGTTGCAGGTGTCAAGTGAGGTACATGCCAAATGAGGCATTATACTTGATAACTGGTCTAATGAGAGAAGAGTAGAGAGAGAGAGACGATTACCTCTTTCTTCCTGGATGCAAAACCCTTGGTAATGAGATATGCCACATAAAAGAACTTTCTGACCACAGTGGCAATGTGGTGGTCAAAGGAGAGGTTGCTGTCAACCTGCATCCCCAGATCTCTTATATCGCCTTCGGTGTTCAGTGGGCTTCAATCAATGTGGTAATTAGTGGGAACTGAGTTTTTACCAAAGGGGATGACAACGCATTTTATGGCATTATGCTTAAGGCCATGGTTTAGACACCAGTTATTGGTCTCAGTGAGGCCTTTCTGTAGGATGTCTGCATCACTTGGGGAGTTAATAATGAGTCCCAGCTAGCAGTCATCTGTGAACTTGTTCAGCCAGAGTCCCTTTGTGTTGGCCTGGATTTCTGAGAAGTAGATGCTGAACAGGAGAGGACCCAGGACCGATCCCTGTGGGACTCCACTCATCACTGGTCGGCAGTCTGACTTGGAGTCTGCTACTTTCACACTCTGTGTCCTATCTGTGAGCTAATTTGCAACCCACCTAGTGATATAGGGGTTGATGCCTAGTTTCGTGAGTTTATCAATAATTCCCAAGTGAGGAATGATACCAAAGGCCTTGGCCTGATCGAGGTAGGCTGTATGCACTGGCTTACCTTCATCAACAGCCCTGATGACTGACTTAAAGAAGTCAACTAGGTTGAGCAGGCCTGATCTCCCTTTCACAAAGGCAAATCGTGTGAGGTCTACAGTTTGGAGATTTCCTATATCTTTGTTAATCTGGTCCATGATGATGTGCTCCATAGTTTTACATATCAGACTCATCAGGCTAATGGGGAGATAATTCCCAGGGTCTGTAGTTGCTCCCCCTTTATGGCGAGGGATGACTGTAGCAGTGCACTACTTGGTAGGGGCAAAGCTTGAGGTGAGGCTGTGACTGACGAGGGCACACAGATGTAGTGCCAGTTCACTTTGTAGTTCATGTAGAACACAGCCAGGGATATTATCGGGTCCCATGGAAGCTGCATTCTTGGCCTTGGACAATGCAGTCTTAGCCTGGGCTGCAATAATGCTGGGTGCCTGGCATTCTTCCTGTATTGTGATTGGTCCTTTAGGGGGGAGAGAGGGGTAAAGTTGGCACTGAATCTGTCAGCAAGCATGCTGGTAATATCTGTTGAATCAGTATAGGAGGTACCATTGTGCAGTAACTCAGAGCAAATCTGGGTATTGCCGTGGAGGTTCTTGATATAACTATAGAAGGCTTTGTGATTGTGTTTAGTGTCTGTTGGAATTCTGCCTTCATAGCCGGCTTTAGAGATTTTGATGAGGGATCTCAACTTTTGTTGAGGCTAATAAGGGAGTTTTTCCAGTCTTGGGACATCACCTTTTTCTTCAACAGTTTCTTCCTTCTGTTGTAGAGTTTATTAATGGCAGGGGACCACCAGATTGGCTTCCTTTTTTTGGAGGAGAGCATCTTGGTTCTATTGGGTAGGGCTAGTTCCATGCATTTATGTACATGTTCGTACAGTGTAGTGGTGTATGATTTGGCAGTCATGCAGATATTTTCCATTGGCATGGGTGCCGTGACGTTTGCCACCTCTGTTTTTAGGAGCCCAAAGTCAGCTTTGGAGAAGTTTTTCAAGGTGGTTACCTTTCCGGGGGATGTGGGTCAGATGTGGATTTTAATGGTGATTAGTTTATGGTTGGATCTGACCAGGGAGGGACTGACTATTAGTGTAGAGCAACGGTCACCCATGTTAGTAATAACCAGGTCAAGGATGTTGCTTCCTCTAATGGGGGTCAGAATGAGCTTGTCCAGGCACTGGAATTGATGAATTCCAGGAGGCGTTGGGCCAGTGTATTGGTGCTTGAGTAGTTTCCCAGTTGATGGAGGGTTAGTTGAAGTCTCCTTGTATGAGAGTGTTGGGGTGGACATTGACAGATTCCAGGGTGTATAGTAACGTGGAGTGAGAGTCTAGGGACATGGTTGGCAATCTATAGCTGGCTACGAACTGAATCGTCATCTTACCCAATGTTAGTTGTACCTGAAGTATCTCAGATGTGTTATGCTGGGCTACTAGTCTGGAGGTGTGCATATCCTTTATGAATATGGAGACACCACTGCCTTTGGAGCTTTGGTCCATGTTTCGGGGCCGAAAGGTGTGGAATGAGTTATAGCCTGGTAGTGCAGGGGTGCTTTCTGCTGCTTTAAACCAGGTCTCCGTTACAACACAAATGTTGATGTTCTCTATTTTGAGGAGTGCTTCGAGTGAGTGCACCTTGAGATCTAGACTTCTAGCATTGAGCAGCATGACACTCAGATTACATTTATTTATAGCTGTTACAGTGGTAATTTGGTCTTTGGAACATCGCCTAAAAAAAGGCACTATAGGGGTGGGAAGACCCTTTTCCAGTACCCAGAAACCCAGAGGTGACAGATGCAGGCCATCTCTGGCAAAGCATTGACGTCTGTCAATGTCATTCCATGCAGACAGATGCTGGATCCCCTTAGAATGACACCAGAAACTTAGCCAATTGTTGAAGTCAATCATTTTTTGTTTGTTCTGTGGTATCATTCTGGGTGATGGCAGGATACTGCTCAGGGCTGGGGTCATACCTGCCTGGGCACATAATCCGAGAGCTCCACCATGTCTCTTTTCTTGTAGTCCAGGGAGCTACGTCTCAGGTCATTCACATCCACATGGACAAAGACACAGTCATACTTGTACTTGTTGTGGAGTGACCTGAGTGTGTGTGTTATGTGTCGGATTCTGGAACCTAATAGACAGCTGACTGTTACCTTCTCCTTATTCAGCCTAGTGAGTGGGACATCAGTGTGCCTCACTATTGAGTCACCTATGATTAGTTTATTGGGCAAGGTGTTTAGCCTTAGGGGCTTAGGTTGAGGAGCACATTGTGGAGGTGAGCTATGTGTTCTGTGGTTTGTGCTGTGTTGTGGTGGTCGAGTATGTTTCTGCCTTGGAGGTCTCTGCTGTTTGGGTAAATTTCTACTGAGGTGGGTGTGCGGTTTGTGT
This sequence comes from Protopterus annectens, assembly GCF_019279795.1. Classification (NCBI taxonomy): domain Eukaryota; kingdom Metazoa; phylum Chordata; order Ceratodontiformes; family Protopteridae; genus Protopterus; species Protopterus annectens. The sequence continues at coordinate 1,772,971,792 of NC_056729.1, forward strand.
TTTTATGCAAGATCTGTGATGGTAGGTGTTCTGGAGGGCTATGTGTTCCATGTGGTGTGGCAGGTGTTGACCTTCTCCTCTTGACCAGCTAGACCGGTCTTGCATGCATGTATAGAAACACAGACACTGGTGGTCCCTATGGTGATGCAGGTGGTGGTCCCTGTGGTGATGCAGGTGGTGGTCCCTGTGGTGATGCAGGTGGGCACATCACCATCATGGGCTGTGTTAGAGCCTGACACTGAAATACCATCATTGCTCTCATCTTAGATAATGGGAAACTTGTGGGGGGTACTGGGAAACTTATGGGGGGGTTGTTTATACACCATGTGGTTCCTTGTTCAGGGCAAGCAAGATAGGTCTCCCACAGGACCCCAGTGTGGAAGGCAAGCTGAACTTATGTGAGCAATGGATGAAAGTAGTGTCAGTAGCCCAACAGCAACCCACTTCCTTTGTTGCTGGAAGATCAGAAGGCTGTGGGTTCTATTCCCACTCTAGTTTGTGTATTCATTTTCCAGTCCTGACACTACAGCGCAGAGTAAGCTGAGGGCTGTATTCCTGAGTGTGTTCTCCTTTGAATGTGATCTTAAACTGACACCTCATCTGCTTATGTTCATGGTGGCTCAGGTGGGTGTCAAAGATCCCATGGTATTTATTGAAAAAAGTGGGAGGAAGTTCTCTGTTGACCTGGCCAAATTCCCCTTTAGTCAGTATAAATATAACTTTGTTCCCACCCCCCCACCGAAGAGGCCACTGGCTTAGTCAGACTAACCTGGTCAACAAAACACAAATATAAAAATAAATTAAAAAAAGTTTGCACCCAACAGGAGACAGAGTCGAAGGACTGGGTGTGAGCATGGACAAATATAATCTTTATGGATGCATGAATGATGCCTTCTCCAGACATCTCACTGCACACCACTTTGAATGCATTAAAGTATCTTGAACATTTGCAATGTATGAAAAATGTGTGTTCAAAGTATGAACATTGTCTGCTTAAACAAACCTATGCAGTGACAGATGAAAATGTCTTCTATGATGGAAAATATTGATGGAAAATGAAAATCATCATTTCTTTTTAATTTAATTGTTCTCTCTTTTTAATACCTTGTTTGGGATTATACTTCAGAAACAAGTTGGAACTTAACTGCAATGTTTGAAATTAAGCTAAAGAAAAAGTAGTACTAGAAACACTTGAAATTGTCTACATGCACCAGGTACACGTTCTTAAGTTCACAGGTGTATACTTGGTGAATGATTACTGGGGTCTGTATAAGCCTAGCCACGCATGAAAGATGTATCCTGCAAATCTTTGAGCCTCAGTGTTTATTTTAAGGAGTATATGTAAGCTCCATCATGATTTACAGTCTGCCACTACCTGTTTGAGGCATAGGTGTTAGACCTGGGGTGAATTTCTGATTTTCCATCACTGGTTCAGTTTACACTTGTTGCATGGGTTAGAGAAGAATTCTACTTCACATGGAAAGGAAGCCTGTTCTAGAGGGGATTGGGAGATGTTCTGAAATACATGTCTGTCTCTCCAACATGTTCAATTTATGCCACAAGCAATGTTTAAGCCCCTAGATCAAGTTGTTCTAATGCTATTGGTTTCGTGGATGTGCAAAAGATCTATCAGTGCAGGATCCAAGGATACTGTGTATGCCAGGCACAGATCGCCTTTCAACAGTCTGCAGGAAGCAGAGTATAGAGATAGAGCTTTGATGTGATCTGATTATTAGGCCAGATTCTGAAACTTTACAGTGTGGTATATGCCCAGTGTACACCACACAGTAGCCATTTTCGATTCAGAAACAGCCCTGCCACAGTGCTGTACCACAAAGTGAGATGTATACCTGGTGTACACCTCACAGTAACCATTTTCAATTGAGAAACAGCCCTGCCACAGCACTGTACCCCAAAGTGAGATGTATACCTGGTGTACACCTCACAGTAACCATTTGCAATTCAGAAACAGCCCTGCCACAGTGCTGTACCACAAAATGATTGTCTCTGTGGCCTACCACAAATGTTATTAAGCCATTCTTAGAATCTGGACTATGCTAATTAGCCATGTGCTGTCCCCAGAAAATCCTGCAGGTGTGTAATTTACTTGGTCAGCCATATTATGCACACAGTCAAAAGCATGGCTGAGATCACATCAGAGGTAAAAGCTGGGGAGTTTAATGGAAGTTAGAAATGGGGCTATGTGAGTGTGTGTGTGTGCGTGTGTGTGTGCGTGTGTGCATGTGCACATGTGTGTGTGTGTGTGTGTGTGTGTGTGTGTGTGTGTGTGTGTGTGTGTGAGTGGCTGCACACAAATGTATGCAGAGGCATAAATGACTTTGTGTGTGTGTGTGTTTATGGGTGAATTGTTGAGAGTGTCTGTGAGTGTTAGCATTTTGGGTGTGCGTGTTTCACTGTATATATCCATGAATATGTGGGGAGGGGATGTCATTTTCCACACTCCCATAGACAAACAAGCATATCCTGCAATACTGTGGAGGGTGAACACTAGACCCCAATGATACTCTTTGTATTATGCCCTTAAAGTACTTGAAAAAAACATAGACCAACAATTTGCAGTACTAAAGATGTGTGTGTGTGTGGGGGGGGGGGGGGCACTAGATACTTATATTGTACATTAAAGGCACTTAAAAGGAAAACAGAAAAAAATGTTGTAGCACTTAAATATGTTTTGTGTGTGTGTGTGTGTGTGTGGGGGGGGGGGGGTTCTGGGCACCATGTATGCTCCACAACTGTGCAATCCATTAAGTGCTGCAAAGGAACTTAACATGATTCAAAACCTGTGCCCAAAGCCCTCACATCTAGATCTTGAGAGGAGTGTTACCTCTATGTGCCATCACAGTTATTTCTAACATATCACCTTAAGTCTTTGGAAATTAAAAATAAAAATTGAAGTAAATGGTGGGAGGGGGTCAACCTTGCCCCACATAGAAGCTTGTCAAACAGGAGACTTAAACAATATATTCTAACTGAGAAGTTAAAAGATCAGGGTAAATTTTACATAATAAATGCAAAACTCTCATGTTTGGCATTATTCCGTGATTGCAATAGTCAATGAGTTACAAGGAAAACCACATATATAAGAGGCAGCAGCAGAAGCGTTCTGTAAAATCAGAGACAGCTGAGATAGATGGATGGTGGTGTGTCTGTGTAGAGATTGAGTCTGGTACAAAGCCGGGAAGAACACTTGATGACACCAGGGAGCATTTTTAAAGTATTACACGGACTTACTTAAAAAGTTGAGCAACAAATTTTTCATCACAATGGAATTTACAAAGATAATATGAACAGAACTCTAATATTTGGCATTCCTGCCGGACTGTAAGAATCGATGATTTACAAAGCAAGGACAGAGTTATCAGGGATGTTCTGTCAAGCCAGGATTGGGTAAGAGATATGTTGGTGTGTTTGTGTGTGTGTGTGTGTGTGTGTGTGTGTGTGTGTGTGTGTGTGTGCTGATGCAATGTGTGGGTAGCCAATGTGGACCGGCATATGTGTGTGTGTGTGTGTGTGTGTGTGTGTGTGTGTGTGTGTGTGTGTGTGTGTGTGTGTGTGTATGTGTGTGTGTGTGCTGATGCAATGTGTGGGTAGCCAATGGGGACTGCTGCAAGAAAGTGCTAATTTGCACTCAGAGTAATGCAGATTAGCTTTTCTCATTATGGCTGATGTCTCTGAATCACATTTTCCCTCATTTCGAAAACATTCTTCTCCCACCACCAGCAGTTGGGTTCCTTCTGAAATCTCAGAATTGTTCAGTTTTGAAACAGTGCTGATACGGATTCTAAGAACTGAACCCCACAGAAGCATAAATGGTACTCTGTTCTGAAAGTTATGTCCTACAAAGGAAATGAGAGTGCCTGAATCTGATGAAATTTATGATGTCAACCTGGTGTTTTTAAAATTGTAAGGATGAAGTTGCAAACAAAGACGATTTACACCCCCTCCCCAAGAAAGCTGAGAGTAATTACACAAATCTTAGAGACAGGCTGCATCATGAAACTGATTCAGTGTATTCTATAATAATTACTGAATTCTACCACAAAGACATTGCTGCTGTAGAAAGTGAGTCTTGTCGAAACTACAGTAAAATAGCCATGAGCTATGAGGTGTACTTTTTCTACAGTCTGTATATAAAAACATTGCTTCTTATAAAGGTTCTACGTACAAAGAAGAGTTTGGAAAATGCAGAGCACTGATAAACTCTTAAAGCCCATACCAAAGAAATGTGATACTCATCTGATGTTTTTGTTGTTATACAAGGCAGAAGACTTCGGTGGTGGTGCTGCGGTAGCGTTGTTGCCTCACACTAAAGACGTTGTCCTGCTCGATTCTCAGCTAGAGCATCTTCTGCGTGGAGATGCGTGAATGGGCATACCTTCGTTGAAGTTTGTGCTTCAGAGCTGGCAACTCAGTACGTAAAAATCTACTGCCAATCATTAGCGGACCGGAGTTCCGCTGTGGCAACTCCTTACCGTGAAAAGCCGAAAGACGCAACAACAACATGGCAGAAGGTTCTGGAAATTCAAGGAAAAAAGGAGATAATAAACAGGCCAATATGATGGTGTGGCAAGCAAAGCAATGATGAAAATAATACAGCTATCAAGGAAGGAAAGAAAGGATAACTGGCTCTGCTGTGGTATGGCATCATGGGTTCCCAAACGTGGTGACAATGCTGTGGTATGGCATCATGGGTTCCCAAACGTGGTGACAATGCTGTAGTATGGCATCATGGGTTCCCAAACGTGGTGACAATGCTGTGGTATGGCATCATGGGTTCCCAAACGTGGTGACAATGCTGTGGTATGGCATCATGGGTTCCCAAATGTGGTGACAATGCTGTGGTATGGCATCATGGGTTCCCAAACGTGGTGACAATTCTGTGGTATGGCATCATGGGTTCCCAAATGTGGTGACAATGCTGTGGTATGGCATCATGGGTTCCCAAACGTGGTGACAATGCTGTGGTATGGCATCATGGGCTCCCAAACGTGGTGACAATGCTGTGGTATGGCATCATGGGTTCCCAAACGTGGTGACAATGCTGTGGTATGGCATCATGGGTTCCCAAACGTGGTGACAATGCTGTGGTATGGCATCATGGGTTCCCAAACGTGGTGACAATGCTGTGGTATGGCATCATGGGTTCCCAAACGTGGTGACAATGCTGTGGTATGGCATCATGGGTTCCCAAACGTGGTGATAATGCTGTGGTATGGCATCATGGGTTCCCAAACGTGGTAACAATGCTGTGGTATGGCATCATGGGTTCCCAAACATGGTGACAATGCTGTGGTATGGCATCATGGGTTCCCAAACGTGGTGACAATGCTGTGGTATGGCATCACGGGTTCCCAAACGTGGTGACAATGCTGTGGTATGGCATCATGGGTTCCCAAACGTGGTGACAATGCTGTGGTATGGCATCATGAGTTCCCAAACGTGCTGACAATGCTGTGGTATGGCATCATGGGTTCCCAAACGTGGTGACAATGCTGTGGTGGAACAGAATGATAAAGCTTTGAATTCAACTACTCTTGATACACTGCAGAAAATAATGATTGCAGTCATACTACAGCTTTGAACACTGAATATAAAACTTTGCTGCGAATGATGACTTCAGTTCTAAAGGTTCTAAGAGAGAGATGAAATTAGAATGCTGAGGAAGAGACTAAGTATTGATGCTGATGTCTGTGTGGTCTCTGTGACATGGTTTAAAACCACAGAAAGAACACTGATAGTGCCAGGTTATAATGCCTTCCACACATTTAGACCAGCTACTACACAGACAAGGTCTAAAGGTGGAGGTGCCTTTATTTATATCAAAAATAAATATTCTTTAAGGTTGGTCAAACAAGACAATGAACTTGAACTGCTCCATGTTCAAATCACCATAGGGAAAATTCAATACCATTCCCTTGCAAGCTGTACGTCCCCCTTTATGACCAAGGAAACCTATGCCATGTATTTAAACTTACTGGAAGCACTCACCATCCAGCCTAATACCATATTCATGGGCAATTTTAATTCCCCCACAATTAACTGGGAATCCTATATGACACCAACGTACATGCACAGGGAAACACTTTATAATCTCGAAATACTGAAATGTCGAATTTCAGTATCTTGAGACTATAAAGTCGAAGTTTGAAAATAGCGAAAGTGCATAATCGTGAATTTGAATATCTCGAATTTGCGGTTATAGCTTTACGCTACATAATGTCCGGGATTGTATGTGGATGGTGTGCGGTGCTATGTGTGGATTTAGGTGTTATGTCAGGTAAGTGAGTGTTTTGTAAGGGTTTTGGGTGGAAGTTTGAGTGTATGTGAGTGTGCTGATATGTGTGATGTGCGTGTGAGGGACTGTAGAATGTGTGTGTGTTTTCTTTTGTTTACTGTTTGTGCGATCTCAGAGTTAGTATATATAAGTAGGGGGGGTGGGCACACCCCCCACATGGAGGGTGCAGGGGGTTGAATTTTGCGGTTTTAGGCTTTGCAGTTTTGGTGTTTCGGTGTTGTGTCGATTTGATTTCATGGTCTTGAAAAACAGAAATTCAAGATTTCAGTATTTCGAGATTATGAAGTGAATCCCATGCACAGAGATTCTTGGATTTTGCACACACAAACTCCCTGAACCAGATTGTTAATACACCAACCAGGGGTGAAACAGTGCTGGATATGGTCCTCACTAATATGGGAAAGTGTTGCACAGCCCCCTAGTGTAATGTCTTCTCTGGTAAGGTCAGACTGCAAAATGGTATCATTTGAAGTAAAAATAAAACCTGGATCCCCAGCTAAACCTGGAAAATTCGGGATCTAATCTAAGGGTAACTTCCTGCTGTTAAGTGATAACCTGGCAACATTTCAAGCCCCCATAACCCTGAGAACTCTACTGCCTAACTCTAAACTCTTAGATAAAAAGCAACTGAAGAAAACACTGCCAACAAAACGAAGACTGCACACTTCAAATTTAATAACAGAGACAAGTGCAGCTAAAGCGCTTTTTGTCGAGCTCAATGGCCAGACTTAATCAGACAAACCAACATTTTAAATGCAGACTTTTATAACAGCAGACACACCTCCTATCTTCAACAATTAATTAAGACAAAGAAAACTGTAGACTTGCACTTTGTGCAACTTTGGTAAAATAAAAAGAAAACCACAACTGATAATAGAGCACCATATCACACAAAATGAACTTTAATCCACTGGTTTAGCACTTTCAGCCCAAGAATTAGGCCTTCATCTGAACAAAGTGTTAAACAACTGTCTCATTTTTATACCATCATCAATACACATCACACCAATCAAATCTCATTTTACTTAAACTTAATGAAAAACTGTTTAAAATGTGTTTAAATAAAAATGCATTTTAAATAAAGCATACATTTCTAACAAACATATAAACTATTTACATTTGTTGTAAGAAGCTTTTCTTTTCAACACAGCTTTATAGTTGACACCATTGTTAAGCCCTGGTGCCCTGCATGCATCTAATAAAACCTGCCATTTGAACTCTCTAAAATCTAGTTCCCCATCTCTGTCTCCATTAAAGCCCAATGGGACATGATCTATATCAATAAAAAGAAACTTAACACTGTAATTGCTACTCACACAGTTTAAAGTGTGCTTGTAAAGAGCATTATCTAAATTTTTCTTTTTGATGGCATAATAGTGTTCATACATTCTGTTTCAATAGTCTGTATAACAAAAGGAATAAAATCAGGCAAAAATTAAGTGGTGCGGCACCCAGCAGGATGAAAGTGCTCTAATTAAACTATTTAAACAACTCAGAGGCCAAATAAAGTCTAATAAAGTCAAATTTTAGGTAAATTTGGTCACCCAGGCGAAGGACAAACACAAGGCATTCTTTATCTATGTCCAGAACCTCAAAGGCAATACACAATTATGTGCAGAGCTCATTCTAAATGGAACCACCTATACTGAGACAGAGGATATAGCAAACCTACTGGCTGATAAATTCAGCTCCAACTTTACCCTTCTCTCCCCCTCAAACTTCCCTCAGGAAATACTATCAAATATACTCACCCCTGCTATCACTAGGGAACAGGTCCTTAATGCTCTTTCTAAGGCCAAGAGCACTGCATCAATGAGCACAGACAATATCCCAGGATGCCTTCTAAATAGCATGAAACATTACCTATCTGGCCCACTGTAATTGCTACTTAACTGTAGCTTCTAAAAAGGCTTCATGCCTCATGAATGGAGAACAGCAACAGTCATCCCTCTGCACAAAGGTGGGCCATCTAAAGAACCTGTAAACTACAGACTCATAAGTCTCACTAGTCTTATCTGCAAAGACATGGAACGAATTATCATGGAAATGATCAATAATGATATACTAAACCTCCAGACACTGAACCCAACCCAGCTTCATTTCATCAAGGGCAGATCATGCCAGCTCAACCTGGTGGACTTTTTTAAGAAGGTCTCTAAATTAATAGATGAGTAAAAAGTGGTTCTCACTGCCTACCTTGACTTGGCCAAGGCATTTGACATTTATATACTCTGACAGATTTAAAAAAAGCAGGAGGTGTGATCATTCTGCATCCAAATTCTCTAATTCTTGCACCCTTTCTTACTAACCGACCAGAATTCCATAATGTAGAACCAGGAGTGGCCATAGGTCAACTGGTGCCCTAGGCAAAAGGGCTCCACGGCGCCCCCCACCACACCACCTGGTGCCCCTATCCTGGTCTAACTACACCAAATAAATATTGGAAAAGTGCCCCTGTTAGAGCAGCGCCCTAGGCGGCCACCTAGTTGGCCTATGCCTAAGGCCGGCTATGTGTAGAACTCATCTCATTATTAAAGCTAAATAACCATAAAAAGATATGCAACATTTCCTTCTATAGTCCACCCAGCAACAACATTCCTATCTTGGAAGACTTACTCCAGTGGACATCAAATGATATACCCTTTGAAACCATGATACTTGGCAAAGTAAACATCAACTGGCAAAACATTATATCAGAATCTATATTAATATGATAATAACTTGGAATAAATTCATTTACTTAATATACAAAAAAAAATCCTAATCCTGTCCTCTGTAAAATCACTCTCTGCTTTGACAGCCATTCCATTCCCGGCTCCTCAGATTAATCCATCCACCCTCCTCTGCCCCAACACCCACAAAACTTTTCCTTACTTCTGAGAACATTCGTAGTAACCTAAACAAAGTTACAGACCTACAAATATGCTTTCTTTAACACTATTACTTTCATTAGTGAAACATAACTAGAACCCCGTATAAAAGATTTTAAAACTTTATCATCCCCTGGAGACAGTATAATTCAATGTGGCAGAATGCACAAAAAAGGGGGGAGGCATCTAAGCTACTGACCCATAAAACGTAGCACATCAACCTTCAAAAATGCAGAGGCTTTATATAGCTGCCCTCTACATACCACAAGATAATAATATTAGCTTATTAGAAGAAATTATTTGCGAGACAGCTACAAATATCACTAGTGAAAGCATTATCTTAGGCAGTTTTAACACTAGTTGGTTATCTGTGACATCTTACACCACAAGTACTCGTTGTAACTTGTATGGATTCAAACAGCTGATCACTTCCTCTACTCGACTCGACAAAGCAAATCATAAAAATTCTACCCTTGAATGGATAGTTATCTTTGACCCCTGCAAGTATACTATCTTATGGTTCTACCTGATTTCCTTAGGGACCACCACCCTATATTCATCAATACAGAAATCACCAACCAGCTAAAAACAATACAGAACTATAAGGAATCTTTCAAACGTTCATCCTGATATACTCAATAATCTACTAAAATCCATCAACTGATCTCCACTCAAAATCCTGCCCCAGATGAGGCTGTCAACAAATTCAACAATATGTTCATGAATACTTTAAATCCCCTTTTGCCCCTACCAGAAATAAAAGGGTAAAAAATACTCAACCCTTGTGTGTCTCATTCTACAAGAATTCAATATACATAGGTTGGTACTAGGCTATCGGCCCTAGGGCCTATACAAGCCTAACCATAACAATTCCGTGGCTATTTCTTCCCAGAATATTTACTTGTCATTACCCTGATCACAAGATACTCATAAAAATCCAAACCCCTATCTGGACTTATCCCCTTCAGAAAACAGCTACAGAATTTAACACTTTATTCATTGACACTATAGACTCTCTTACCTTCAGCTTTCTCCTACCATTTGATTTACTTCAAAACTCTACTACTCTTGACATCTATGTGTTCAGTGTCCAGCCTGTCTCCACATTATGTGTTAAACAGTTACCAAAGAAACTTGAACCCTGTTCTCCTTCTGTTGACGATCTCCCTGTTGAGTACTTTAAACTCGCTGCACACTATATACATACCCAGTCTAAGTTCTCATTAACAGATCTATTCAAGATTTCCATGTCTCTGCCCTGGGGAAAAAATCTTCATTACTTCCCTCCGTAAAGGAGGTAACTCCTTTGAAATCTCTAACTTTAGGCTAACTGCAAATTGACCCCCCTATCTTAGATTCTGAAAAAGTGTATTTATAAGGAACTCCTACGGTACCTCTTGCAAAATGATCTCCTAACCCCAACACAACATGGTTTCCGACCAGGCCATAGCAACACTACAGTTCTCCTTAACTTTCCCAACAACATTAATGAGGCTAGACACCAAGGAAAGTTTTTTTTCCTTTCTGTTTTTCTAGGTCTCTCAATAGGTGGATGGGAAGTTGGCATAATGGTTAAGGTGTTTACCTTGTAGACGCAAGATGCAAGGTTTGATTCTCATGTGGGGTAATTGGCTAGGCTTAAAATGGTCCAAAATGGAAGTTAGTCTAGTACTAATCTATGAACCTGTGAACCTAAGCCTTTGACACAGTGTCACATGAGAAACATCTGACTAACATGTCCTCACTGGGCCTGTCCAAATCTGCTCTTCTATGGTTCTCTAACTACCTGTCTGAAAACTATTACTCTGTCAAATGTCTCTCTTCTTGCTCCCCTTTTTTGCTAGTTAAAACAAGCATTCTTCAGGCCCTTATTTTCGGCTCACTGCTCTTTAACATCTTCATCAACAACCTGTATACCTCCTGTTCGCAGGCATGCCTTATTCAGTATCAGATGACTCAGCTCTTATCTGTTCATCTGACAGTCCACTACAAATTCAATCCATGACACAAAATGTCTTCAACTCACTCGAACTGTGGCTACATTACAACAAACTTTTACTTATTCTCAAAAAGACTAACGTACTAATGTTTTCTCCAAAGTCGTATACCAATGCTGAGAGTAACTTCCACATTACCTCTTTAAACAATACAGCTATTCAGATAGTTACCCATACCACATTGCTTGGAGACATAATACATGGGGATTTAAAGTTTGATCTCCACATACAAAATTGTATAACAATAACTCAGAAACAGCTAGGTCTACTATACAGAGCAAAAAAAAACTTTTTTCTTCAAGTAGAATCACCCTGTCTAACACTTAGCATTTACCCTCTCTTCACTGTGGCTCAGCTATTTTGACTAACATCCAGATCTCATAAATCACACCTGGATCTATGCTATAATAAGATAGCCACATTTGCAGCTAACCTGCTACGTAAAGCTCATCGTGCTATGTATTACATGTTCTCAACTAGTTAGAACTCAGTACTTTGTCACTATCTCCCATCATATAGATAGATAGATAGATAGATAGATAGATAGATAGATAGATAGATAGATAGACAGATACAGATTATAATATATATATATATATATATATATATATATATATATATATATATACACACTCACACACACACAGATATATATATAGACAGATCATATAATTATATATATATATATATATATATATATATATATATATATATATATATATATATATATATATATATATATATATATATATATATATATATATATATGTATACACACATACACAGATATATATATATATAGCTACCTACATACACATATACATATATACTTATGCAACCAGCATATTGTACGTTTTTTTTATTTTTTATACTTTTTTCCTCTAACAGATTTATTTGTTTTTCAACTGAATTGTACAGGTTATTGGTCACATTAAATGTGGGAAAAGTTTTGAAATTATTTCTTGTGGTCTCATTTTTTTATATCACAAAAACCTGGCATTTTAACAGGGGTGTGTAAACTTTTTATATCCACTGTACATATATATATATATATATATATATATATATATATATATATATATGAATCCCTATCATATGATAGAAACCTCATTTGACTGAAACTCATTTGACTGAGACCATAAGACTGAATTTTCAAAAGACTGAAAAGTCACTTGACTTAAACTATATATATATATATATATATATACCTATATATATATGTAACTATATATGCTAACTCCAGGATTGCACTACAGTGGGGAAAAGGGCATATACCTTTCACGTACCTTACAGGAGTCTACATGTTGCCACTACTATGCCCTTTTCCCCACTGTAGTGTGATCCTGGAGTTAGTATATATATTTAGGGGAGTGCCCCCCACATTGGGCCATGTGGGTTGCGTAGCCCCCCTCCTAGTCTGGTTTTATATGGTCCAGTTTAAAATTTATTATGTTGAAATTAAATCTTATGGGTTTCAGTCAAGTGACTTTTCAATCTTTTGAAATTTCAGTCTTATGGTCTCAGTCAAATGAATTTCAGTCAAATGAGGTTTCTATCATATGATAGGGATATATATATATATATAATTACAGTTTATTGTCCACAGTTTTTGAGATTATTTTTGTGGTTGATCTGTGGTTCACAGTGATACCAGGTTGTGTCCCTTATATATATTTTTTTTCTGTGCTATTCCAAAGTTGTTTGTAGCATAATAAAAAAAAATCCTACTTCCTGGCAACCACTCAACTGCTAACCCTTGCCCAGGCAACTCTTCAGCAGACACTGCCAAAACATTCATCTCATATTTTATTGAAACTATAAACTATCACTACTCTTGTACATCCTTTTAACTGACAAAATCCCTCATTTACCTACAACCAGTCTGTTCCTTTTTTATACAACAATTACTAGGAAAATTAGATCTGGCTCCTCAAATGTAAATACCTTCAGCTGGCCACCTCAGCCATCATGGGCGCTGGAACCATAGAGTGAGGGCCCCCCCCCCCACTTTTACAGCTGTATCACCTATAGGCAGACCCATGCGTGCTAACGTGAATTCAAAAACAACACAAAAGTGCGCAGAAGTTGTTCCGCATCAAGCCTGCTGCCAGAGTCACAGTAAGGAGTGCTTATATGCAGGCTGAGGTCCATTTATGAGGTAAGGATTTTATGTGTTTTAAGGAGTGCTCTGTTTATGTATGCAGCTCACCTCAAAAATTGTTAAAACAGTGTCTCTCTACAGCTGTGTAATACAAATAATATTAATTTGCAGAATCGGTAGACAGTCAAGTGCTAAGTAATTTTTCAATTAGATATACTGATTGATTCGTCCACTAGGCAGCGACAGGAACCATCCGATGTTGTATAATATTTTAATTTTTAACTTTGATTAACGCAAAGAGAAATGCAGAAAATCAAACAAGATTGGTAATATAAAAATCATAATTTAGATGGTACAGTAAGGAGGACTTGACTGAAAACAAAGAATTTGATGCCAGATTGCTGGAAAAAATGTGTTTCTTTCCCTCTGATATGAGGAAGTCTGTTCACACTTTCAGCACAGATTTTGGGTGCAGCCTGCTACATTACATTGCAGGTTGAAGGGCTGTTTACTGTGTTTGCAGGCTGAAGGTCTGTTTATTGTGTTTGCAGGGTGAAACTGATATGCTGTTGCTTAGAGTTGAAACTTGTAATGAAATTCTTTTTTGTGTAAAAACAAATTAAACACACTGCACTCCTTACTTTACTTCATGGTTTTAATCAAATCTCTGAGACTGCACATGTGATTTCATGAAAATGCCCAGCTCATTATGGATGGAGGTATTGTATATGACGTCGCTGCAACAGATATGTCCTGCAGCATGTTTGGTCAAGTGGATTTAGCAGTGATGATGAATTATTTATCATCATATTGGTTTGAATAAATGTTGCAGAGTACAGTTTTTTCTTGGGTTAGTAACTCTGTATTGTGCCATGCAGCCTCAAAGTCAAAAGTTCTTTAATAATTTACAGTGGATGCTAAGTGATGCAACAGCAACGAGAAATGCATATAAATGTGCAGTAAGGGAATAATAGGAAGGAGGGGTTTCACATCTTTGTTGCTGATTATGTAACACTTAATGATGGGCAATCTAGTGCAATTTTTGTAAGGGATATAACTTTAGGAGATGATATACATGACTAGAGGTAGGGGTTTATTCTGATGTAATGGGATCCTATCTCGCCTACATTCATAACTGATGGGCTCGGAGCCGATCCATAGGTTCATAGGTTCATACTAGGCTATCTGCCCGAGGGCATTTACAAGCCTAGCCCTTCGTTTTGTGGCTTACGCCACCCCTTTAGTATGGGGAACTATACCCATTATTTTGCTGTGCCTCTGTCGAGCAGTGACACTGAGGTAATCCCTGGGGTATATCTGCGATCTCCCATCCATTGGTCAAGACTCGGCCAACTAATACACTAGAACGAAGTCTCTTATTGGCTGGGCTACTCCCTATCCCAGGATGCACTACACCTGCTTCCCCAGATCTCGTTTGCCGCTTTACAAGCTGGACGTGGTCTCGACTTGGCTGGAGCTAAGTGGTTTCTTTTACCTTTACTGGTCTTTGACCTTGGGTTGTTTCCTCTGAATATTCATAAAACAGCTGTTTTAACAGCTACTTTCTGTAAAGAGTGTATTTTAGTATATAACTTTTTGTCTGAAGTAATACTGGTACTTTACTTTTGCTGTCGGGCAAGGCCCGTTTAAGTTAGAGGGCCTTTGCCCTATTTTTTGAGTGTTGGTGTTAATTTTATTTTTTCTTCGGGCTAAGCACGTTTAAATTAGAGGGCTTTGGACCATTGTTTTTTGTGGTGTGTGTGTGTTCACTGTGTTCTCTTGTGAGGTAAATTTTCCTCGCAGAGCTCGTGCCTGGTTTCTCGCGCTCTACAGTTAGCGCAAGCTTTGTCAGTTATACTGCTTGTCATATCTCTTCTACTTTATCATGTCAAAAGAGCAGAAGTCAGGATTCAAGAAATGCACTAGGTGCAATTACAAAATGTCTATTATAGACAGTCATTCCATTTGCGTGTACTGTTTGGGGCCTAAACATCTACAGGAGACATGTAGTGTCTGTCATGCTTTCTCCTCTAGGGTTCTTCAAGAGCGCAAAAATAAACTCATCTTGAAGGGTCTTATTAAGCCCTCCTTTGAAGAAGCTTTAGAGCCTCCTGTTACATCCAAAAAGAAAAGATCGTCGGCTCCGACAAGTCCGTCGGAACCGACTGCTAAAAAGCAAAAGTCGACCTCTTCTTCCTCGGCTCCACTGACTTCGGGGCCGAGGGTCGAAGGGTCTGCCTCGATACCTCCTTCCTCGGCTCCATTAGTCTTGGAGTCGCAGGTTGGAGTATCGAGAGGCGAATCACCTCCATCGGTTCCAATGGCTTCGGAGCCGGTGGAGGTGTGCAGCTCAGACTCTTCCCCCTCGGCTCCGAAGAAAGCTCCTTCGGAGGCTCCAGCCCAGTTGGCTTCGGAGCCGATCCCCCCTCTGACACATTCGATTCCTCCTCCAACCTCCTCAGAACCGTTGGAGTCGGTGATGGTGGAGCAATGCGGAGCCATACGGTCGGAGCCAAGACCCCTTCGAGGTCTGTCGGCTCCGACTATGGTTCCTACCCTGTCCTTGGGTTCAGGGTTTGGTACTGGGACTTCCTCAGTCGGGCCCGAGGGGAACACTTTGGGGCTGGGTGCTTCGGTGCCTAGTCTTCCCCTCGGAGCATCGGCTGCTGGAATTCCCAGTGCCATCGTGGCCTCTAGACCAGTGATCTCCATGGAGTCTGGAGGTCCGGCCTTTGAGGCCATGAGGACCGTGCTGGCCATGCCTTTGCCGGCTCAGCAGGCTTTTACCTCACCGTCCCTAGACCTGGAGACTGGTGCTTCTGTTGTGTTGCAGTCCCCCGGCAGCGGGGCTCCAAGGCCTGAGGATACCCCCATCGGGGGTTCCCTTCTTCCGGGGGGTCTGTCCGAAACTGCTTTGGACGAGCCCCCACGGAAGAAATTGTGCAAGAGGAAGCATGTGAACTCCCAAGATGAGTCTGTTACATCGGATACTGACCTCGATGACGCAGAAGGGTCCCCCAAATCATCTTTGGATGATATCTCTTTCTCAGATATCCTGGAGATTCTGAGACAGAGAGGAGATTGGCAGGCCAAAACCCCTTCAGCTGAGGAGTCAGTCTTCCTCAAGGCCTTCGGGGCCCAGCCCTCCGCCTCCTGGGTGTCTCCGCCCTTCGATGAACTCCTTGATTTGGTTTCTCGAAGGGCGTGGGAACATCCAGATTCTGTGGAACCGGTGCCTGCGAGACCCAATAAGTTTCTTTCGGCCCCCCCCAGAAGGAATTTCTGGCGAAAGGTGTTCCAGTAGATGCTATGGTGGTGGCTTCTGCCACACAGCAGGACGTGGCAGAGGCTTCAACGTCTGTCCACCCTCCTAATAAGGATTCTAGGAGCATGGATAGGTACGGGAAGCGTACCCTGTCGTCAGCGGCCTTTTTCTTACGGTCGCTGAATTATTTATGCCATTTTACTAGGCTCCAAAGGGACCTCCTTAAAGAGCTAAATGACTCCCTCACTGGTAATCTACCTGAGGCGCTGGCCCCGGCTGTTGGCGCCCAGATGACTACCCTGTTATCCATCGTGAACTCGTCCATGAGGCTCATTTCGTATGCGGCCGAAGGGGCGAGTAGAGCAGCAGGAACGGGCGTTGCCCTCAGGAGACACGCCTGGTTACGCTTGTGTTCATTTGCGGAGGCCTTCAAGTCTTCCTTCGCCGATGCCCCCTTTAATGGGTCATCTTTGTTTGGACCCAAGGTGAAGGACACACTAACTCGGTGCGAGCAGGAGGGCAAGACCTTGACTGCCGTTGGGGCCCATTTTTCTGCTCCTTCTAGGCCTTACCCCAAGGCTCAGAGAGGAGGGAAAATGTGGTTCAGAAAATCTCAGAAGTCTTTCCCTACTCCACCCAGTGATTCCCCCTCCTGAGGCAGGGGGGGGGATTCTCGAAGACGCCACCCCAGAGGTGGCAGAGGCCCCCGTAACTCTGGAGACCGCGATTCCTTTCATGGTTCTTCATACAACCAGCGTCCCTGAGTTGTTGCCCGACTGTGCAGCTCCGGAGCCAGTCGGGGGTCGGTTTGCGGCACACCCACAAGCTTGGGAATCCATAACAAGCGATCAGTGGGTGCTTCGCATTATTACCAGAGGATATATCATTCCCTTCAACAAGCCCCCCCTTTCCTTAAGGGAAATCCCGGACGTACCACCCAGTCAGTGGGATCAGGCAGCAATAGAGGTTTCAAAGCTGCTAGAAAAAGGAGCCATCCAGCCTGTCCCCACCGACCAGATCGGATCAGGAACTTACTCAAGATTATTTTTGATACCAAAAAAGACAGGGGACTTCAGGCCAATTTTGGACCTCAGTTCATTGAATCGTTTTGTGCAAAAGTCCAAATTCCGAATGGTCACCCTTCAATCCATTCTTCCATTGCTGGAGAAAGATGCATGAACGTGCTCCATAGATCTCCAGGATGCTTACTATCACATCCTGATAGCTCAAGAGTCCAGGAGACACTTACGCTTCCGCCTCGGAGTCAGTCATTTCCAATTCCGAGCACTGCCCTTTGGTCTCACCACAGCCCCCAGGGTGTTCACCAAGTGTCTAGCAGTGGTGACTGCTCACCTGAGGAGTCTGGGATTCCAAGTGTTTCAATATCTAGACGACTGGCTCCTTACTGCCACCTCCGAGCATCTACTATTCCAGGCGCTCAATGCCACGTTCACCTTGGGCCGTTTCTTGGGGATTACGTTCAATTGGCAAAAATCTGTACTACAGCCATCTCAGCGTATTATTTTTATAGGCGCAGACTTAGACACAAAAAGAATGCGCGCCTTTTTACCGGCAGCAAGAATTCAGGTTCTACAAAACCAAGTCAAATCCTGTCTTCCCCTATCAAGAGCCCCGGCCCATCGGATTCTACAACTGTTGGGTTCGATGGCGTCATCCATACTCTTAGTCCCTTTAGCCAGACTGCACATGCGAATATTACAATGGCTTCTGTCGGTTCAATGGTCCTATCAGGAACTTCCCTTGAACCATTCAGTCATGATCACGGAGAGTTGCCGTCGGGATCTGCGTTGGTGGCTCCTCCAATCCAATCTCGACCAGGGGCGACCCTTTATTCCTCAACGTCCCGTTGCCACTGTGACTACGGATGCCTCCCAGGTAGGGTGGGGGGGTCATTACCTGGACAGGTCGGTCCAAGGCACATGGCAAATCCAGGAAACGCATTTGCATATCAATATCCTGGAAATGAGAGTGGTACTCTTGGTGCTGCAAGCTCTCCATCACGCTCTCCCGCATGGTCCAATTGCTATCCTTTCCGACAACATGTCAGTAGTTTGGTATATAAACAAGCAAGGTGGAACCAGATCTTACCCACTGTGCAGAGAAGCCATGAGACTTTGGCACTGGGCAGTAGCTACCAACCGCTTTCTAATGGCGATGCACATACCGGGGAAATCTAATGTGATTGCGGACAGATTAAGCAGAACCATTCTCTTACCCCACGAGTTGTCCCTCAACCAGAGAGTAGCTGCAAAAATCTTCGCCAAATGGGGCCTCCCTTGCTGCGATCTGTTTGCCAGCCCTCACAATGCGAAATGCAGAGAGTTCTTCACGCTGTTCCCCTCCCAGGGACAGATTCCCAGGGACGCTCTGACACACATTTGGCCCCCCGGTCTTCTTTATGCCTTCCCTCCGGTTCCCCTCCTACCGAGGGTAATACAGAAGGCCATCTACCTGGAGAGCGAGATGATTTTGATTGCCCCGCACTGGCCTCGTCAAGTTTGGTTCCCTTTCCTACAGAGGCATGCGGTAGAAGGTCCATGGTTTCTGGACCCGGTGCCAGACCTGTTGACTCATCAGTCAGGATGGCTTCACCCGTCTCTCAGGTCTTTGAAGTTGGCGGCATGGTTACTCCACTTCCATCCTTAGTCCGAGACAATTCTCTTTCTCCGGACGTGATCCACATATTGTCTTCTTCTCATAAACCTTCCACTGTCAAACTTTATTCCAGCAAATAGAAAAGGTTCGCCTTCTGGGCTCAGGAACGGGGTATAGACCCCCTTACTGCACCTGTATTGGAGGTTCTGAATTTCCTGGCCTCCCTTTTTCAGTTGGGCTCTTTAGTTTCTACCATTAAGGTTCAGCTAGCGGCTATCTCTAATTTTCATGCTTCCTTTGAACCTTCATTGATGTCTCACAAACTTTGTAAGGCTTTCCTTAAAGGAGCATGGCTCCTTAGGCCTCCAATATTTCACCCTGTCCCCCCTTGGGACTTGAATATGGTTCTTGCTGCCCTAACTGCCCGTCCTTTTGAACCAGCTGCTACCTGCGATTTGAAATTTCTGTCCTGGAAAACGGCCTTTTTAGTGGCCATAACTTCCGCCAGGCGGGTTTCAGAACTTCAAGCTCTTTGTTCTGATCCTCCCTATTTGATTTTTCACAAGCATAGAGTTTCCTTGAAATTAAACCCCTCCTTTTTACCAAAGGTAGCCTCTTCTTTCTGTATTCAACAAACTATAGAGCTCCCTGTGTTTTTTCCAGAGTTCTCTAATAACGCAGAATATATCTTGCATCAATTGGACGTCCATAGACAACTGCGTTTTTACTTGAATAGAACCGCTCAGACACGGAAATCAAATCAATTGTTTGTTTCCTTTGCAATGAACAGATTGGGTCAACCAGTAGCTAAGACCTCCATAGCTAAATGGATTAAAGATTGTATCTCGTTCATTTATTCACAAGCTAACAAAGAGCTTCCCTTTCCAGTCAAGGCTCATTCTACCAGGACAATAGCTACTTCTGTAGCTTTTCACTCCAAATTATCAATAGATGATATTTGTGCTGTGGCTACCTGGACTTCTCCGCACACTTTCATTTCTCATTATAAATTAGATATGGTTTCTCGAGGCAGGGCTTCCTTTGGTTCCACAGTTCTCAGGAGTGTTTTCCAATGAGCCACCCGGGATTTAGGTGCTAGGGACGCTGCCCCATCAGTTATGAATGTAGGCGAGATAGGATCCCATTACATCTTTTAGTTATGTACTTACCATAACTTCGGATGTATGGGATCCATCTCGCCTACATTCATAAGTACCCACCCTCCTTCCCCCTTCCATTCGGATTTAGAGGAGATGTAGTTCCATTTGGAGATCTTCTCTTGAAGAACTTTAGTTGGTTGTAGTGACTACTACTTTTTTCTGGATTTGCATGGATGTATGAAAGTGAACAAACAAGATCTGGGGAAGCAGGTGTAGTGCATCCTGGGATAGGGAGTAGCCCAGCCAATAAGAGACTTCGTTCTAGTGTATTAGTTGGCCGAGTCGGAGCCGATGGATCGGCTCCGAGCCCATCAGTTATGAATGTAGGCGAGATGGATCCCATACATCCGAAGTTATGGTAAGTACATAACTAAAAGTTTCTTGTCTGTTCACAGATGTTGCACGAAAGAATTTAAGACAGTTGAGGAATGAATGCATAGTAAAAAGAGAAACAAGCAGGTTATAACGATTTACAAACTTGAGATGGACAATATCCACATCATACAATAATGTGTAAGATTACTTATAGCTACATGGACATTTTTATTCTAAGTTTAGGTATGAGCAACTGTTAATTTAACTGTCAGAAAATGAGTCTCATAACATAGAATATTTAATCCCCAAACAGAAGGTGTTGACATTATGATCCACTTTATCAAACTCATTTCACTAGGGTTTAATTATTTTACATTAGCCACATGGTACCCAATAACATTTTCCTGATGGGGATAATGCCAGTTTAACAATTTGCCTGAAGTTTGTTGAATGCACAGACAGAAGTAACTGTAACAGCCATGTTGGGAATTTAATGTGATTAGCCTTCACATAACTAAAGAGTATATTTTTCTAGAGGTAGCAATTTGAATGCTATAACTTTTTGCTGTGCTTTTAATTACATCAGATGAGACATGCCAATGGTAGTTTAAAAATGCCATTCCAGTTATATTGTCAGTTGGAAAGTACATCAGAACTTATAAACTGTATATATAAATGCAGAATTATATACATTTCTTCTGTGAAACATCTTCCTAATGAAGCAGTACTCCGAGTTTACTTAAATCTCTCTCTGTCATCGGCATTTTCATATGCTAGGGAATGCAAAGGGAAGTTGTGGAAGCTTTCAAAGAAAGCTGAACAGCTTTGAACTTAATCATTTACTGTCTAGCTAACATTCATCTCATGTTTTATAGTCCACAGCTTTAACCTTTGCCTCCTCTACTAGACAAATCAACTTGCCCAGTAGATGACAGCCACAAGCCTGAGAACACAGCTGGTAGATCAAGGATCCATCCTTGAGGTGAAGTACAGGATATTGAGGTGTCCTGGTGTTAGCACCGTCCACTCCTACAGCAGCAATGAGGTAACATGCTGTACTATTGTTTCAGAGGGCAAGAAAGCAAAGCATGATATGAGCAGAAACACTTTTCCATGTTATATGCCTCTCCACCCACCCTAAGCATATGTGAAATGCCATCATGTGCTCTAACCTCCATTAATTAGCGGTATATGCTGCCCCAGGGGTGTGGTCTGACCAGCAAGATGATGGCTGAATAAATTCCTGCAGAAATAATGAAAATTCCAGGAATTTTTACACTAAAGGGAAAAGAAAAGGCATTCTCCTCAGGGTAGCAAATTATATGAATATTATTTTAACTGAAGGATCCAAAGAAACTTCAAACAAACCTTTCCGAATTAAGATGCTGCTGTTAGTTGATAGACTTTCTATGGTGGCAAAGGAGGAAAAATGACTGCCATGATGTTACAAGCAAAAACTTTTCAGAGTGTAGAAACTGGAAGCTGAATTAGAGTAAGAGAGAGACAGAGAGAACTGTCTCCTTGAAAAGTGGCATCCTAGTGATTCAAATGAAAAACAGTGCCTTGGGAAACAGATCAAGGAAAATAAATGTGAGAGTAACATAAGAAATTCAAGTTAAGGACTTCAGAACTGTATATGAAAGCTTAATAACTGAGGTAATATTCTTACAAAAATGTTTACAAATTTGTATTGAAAGGATTCGGTGATTATCGCTAGTGCCCAGATCTGGTAGTGAGCTATCAAATTACATTCCTGACAATAACTTCAGCTAAAACAAAAGGAGGTGAAAACTGACATTAATTTGGTTGTTTCTTTAGGAAAATATCAATCAAATGTTATAGCTAATTTGTTCAAAGGTGTCATCACAGGATCTCTATGTGCATGGAATGTACATTTTGAGCAGTGATAGAGCTGATGAGCTTTCTGGAAATGGGTGTCTCATGATATCATTACAGATATAAATACCATCAGTGGCCACTGCAGATTGACACAATAATCACTATCATGATAATGCAGGCTTGCACAAAGACCCAAGCCATTGCATGGGACAGAATGTCCACAGATGGAAGTCCATCTTCACAGACTAGCACTGACATGAAAGATTTCTTGGTGTCCCTGTCAATGGACAGAGAAAGGCAGATGATATCCATCAGCCTGTATGTGGGTGCTAAACTGACCCAAACATTCTGTGCTCCTGTTGACATACTAGGTTTGTATTAACTTAAGGCACAACTCTGTGGCTCACCACTGCTTTGGCCATTCTGATGATAAACAGCACCTTATTTCTGTGATGTAGGCATGGTAGCAAACACCTCAGGTTATGTTTGCCTTCATTCACTGCATGACCTGTTCTCTATATTGTTGGTATAGCACTAAGGTGTGGGGTTGTAATATATAATCAGTTGTAGGCAGATGTGTTTCTATCTGCCTACACAGATTTAGCGGCCTTCAAATTAATTGTGATAGAGCAGAGCATGCCTGAATTAAATGCAGCATCAGATGCTATGTGCATCACCGTGGCACAGTCTGATAGCATAGTGTCACTGCTAATAATGGTCACTGCATAGAGTACCATTCCAGCCACAATCATTGACATACCTTCATCACCTATGGAATGTGATTCCGCATCTACAACAGATCCAGAAACCATGCCATGCCTGGCAGGCTAGCATGGATAACCACCATCATCATCAACTTACACTTCTGTAGAGAGCACAACAAGCCATCATGACAGCACAAGGGGGCAGTAGTCTCTTGGACATCAATGACATGATTCTCACTTGTTGCCCAAAACAAGTGCTATAATGGGCATTTTGTCCAGCCCCATGCAACAATTGGAATACCTTCAGAGATATCTTACTTAAAAGGATACAAGTCCTAAACAATAGGTCTTGCATGGACCACCTCAAATATTTATTACTATACTCAGTATCCTACAGAGTGCTTAGAGGTGACATGTCTGGCATACAAGGCATCCTCTGATCTAATACAGATGGACCTACTGAACATCAGCAGGTCAAATGGCATCAGAAATACTCAGTCCAGGTATCTTTAACTGCCAACCACAACTCAAAATGCCTTCAGCTCCACTGAAAGTGGGCTAACTAGCAACCAAATTCAGTACAAAAAACCCACAATTTTTTCTTATTTTTCCCCCAAATCTCTCTCTTCTTTTAAAGCTAACTTTAAAATATCTTCACCAAATGTCACTGATATTGATGTGGTTTTTACACCAAGTTACAAGGGCTCATGATAAATGATCTGTTAAAGTTTGACCTTCATATTCAAACTCGCATCGTATCAGACTCATCAAAAACTTGGGATGCTCTCCAGATCAAACAAATTCCTTACTAACCCCTATACAGTTATACTTGCCACTGCCTACCCTCTTCTCTATACCTACCCATTTTTACCAACATAAAGTCATCCCTCCTACCATGGCTTCGGCTACAAAAAGTGGCAAAGTTTGTTACCAATCAGCTCTGCAACTGTCATCACTGCACTTATTTGAAAGAATTACATTGGCTAGAACTACCTCATCAGCTGCTCTATAATTTGTACTGGCATACAGTATGATACACCAACCCTCTACCTGCCCAGCTATCAGCTCCATGCTCAGCTTCTAAATCATTCCCTTTACTCCTCTGATAAACAACTCCTAAGACTCTGTAAACCCAACAAAGCCGGAGGTCATGGTCTTTGCTTTAACACTGGGGCTAAAGCCTGGATTTTAATCCTCATTTATAGTAGATTACTACCCAACAGTCAGTTATTTAAACAACCCTTAAAAGAAATTATCTTTCGATCTTGGCTCTGCACATGTAATACATCAGGATAACTTAATTTCCATCTTTACATTCTCAATCCTACATCTTCATTTTGTCAAATATTTTTCTCACCTGCCTGATCTCACTATCTCATAATAACACTTCAATACTGTACTAACCAAATCTGCTCTTAAACTAAACTACTGTTTCTTCGTATACATGATATTTGAATTCTGAATCTGCATGTTTAACTTTCTACCTGACAATTATCTGTATCTTATATTCTCTGTTTATTAATCTACACCTATTAATTCTTCTGTTCTATCCAAAATTATAAAGTAAGTGAAACAGTATTTCCTTAACTCATGAAATTTATTGCTCTGGACTTTTTTTTCAGTAACTCTTCCTGACCACATTCTTTGTACAGCTCACAAAGTTGTATTGCCCTGTTACTTATTTTTGCATAATTCCTCATGATCGTGTTATTTTGAATTGTTAATTTAAATCATAACTTATAACTTCATTGCACTTTCTACAAATGTTTTAAAGAAAAAAAAAATGTATTTTCAAGCTTTACCCCCTGGACCGCTCCTGAAAATGAGCTCTTGCATAGGCAGAATTTCCTGGTAAACAAATATCGAATACATAAATAAAATAGAAACAAATAAATTATGAGGCTACTACCAAACATTTTCATTCCTGAGACAGAATCCCTATGCTCTGTAAAACAATGATGATATACATTACCTCCTGAAGCCCACACCTGTCCAGGCCTTCCAGTCGTCATCCAGATCTCATGCACACCTGCAGTCACATCAATATGGAAGCCCCGGGGCACTGCATTTACTGCATGTAGAGTGATAAGCCCCAACCCACCAAAGATTCCAGACATGGTCTTCATCTAAGAGAGCGTGTACACCAGATTAAGGGGTTCCTTATCACTTTCCAGCAATGTCCACTGTACTCGTTAGCCCATTCCCACCATTATGTTGCTTCATCTGTGTGAGACCCTGCTTCCCAGTCATAAAACAATGAACAGTTTCTGGAATGTTTCAGAAGTCACTGGATATTCTTTGTTAATGGTCTCTCCAAATTTTTTCCATGCTCAAGTGCCCCCCCCCCAAAAAAAAAAAATATTGCTACAGCCTGCATGGCATATTAGTTCCTTTTAGCTAGATAAGGACAACCCTCCATAAGCATTGTTCCTAACCCTTTTCAGCTTGACAATAACATAGTTTTCACAAGAAACAGGATGCTGTCCTACAGAAGTATTGCTTCCAGGTATTTGGTATAGATAGTGAACATTTTGTATAAAGTGTCCTGTCACTGTTAACTGCAGACTGAACCTTTCTCAGAACATTAGCTTTAGTACCTTAAATGACTCAAAGAACCCTCCTCCGCCGCCATTCTCCATTTTATCATCATCACTTCCAAGTCCCATCATGCATTGGCTGTTCATATGTAGCTCCTCATATAATGTCTCCAATAAAGCTGCCCTTGTACGTTCCTGTGGGAAAGAAAACACATTAGCACAGTTAGCACAAGGAATTTGGTGTGAATAATTTTATGAGACCGTTATATAACACATTTTTGACCCTTATATCTGTGCTGCCTAAAACTGCAAGCATGCCCTGAGGATTATGAAGAGGCACTGTCTTAAAACTTAATACAGGTGCATGGCTTAGACAAAATTATTAGCATTTCAGACCTACTTTTAAGTGAGCTAGTAGGATGAGTTTTTATATTTCCAAAATCTCATGCTGTATTCTACACCTCAGATACATTCGTGGGAAACCACTCCAGAGGAGCTCATATACAGACAGGCTACCCACAATAAATTTAATTCCTCTTGAAGTCCCAAGGCCATGTGAATACATAAGAAATAATTGATGTTAAAGTATATCTACAAGACAAGCAATTTATTTACTGTTTGCTGACCAGATAAATTGATATTAATTTCTTAGATTTTTTATTTATTTATTTCATTATATTTCATAGATTATTACTAGGCTAACTGCCCTTGTAGGCTGCTTTAAGCCTAGCCATTTGTCAGAATCAAACTCTTAACCTCATGTCTGTAAGGTAAACACCTTAGCCTTTATGCCAACCACCCACCTTGGCTAAGGTCTTTTTTGACATCTAGACAAACAGTATAAGCCAATAACAGAATACTGCTTGTATATGACCAGATCTGAGTATACAGAGTGGTACAGGAACAGGAAACAGACTGTACTAGACAGACACAAAATAAAAAAGCAGCTTGTGGTGTTGAGATGGCAATGGGAAGACTAACAGAAATGATACACTGCAGCCCACTGCGATGGCCCCACACTACGACAGCAGCTAGACTGGTTAAGGAAGCAAAATGGCAAATGTCATACAAAACTGATGGTGCCATTTTGCTGCCTACCATGAAAGACTATGTTTAGATGACATTACTTTGCAAAAGGTTACATAAAAGTTTCTGACAGCTATTTCACAAACAAAACTGACAAAAATGCTGAAAATCAATCAAGAAATGGGAATAAAGGCTGCCAAAATAAAGTGTTTAGATCCATTCCAATGGAGCAGAGTCAAGGCATCTATCAGTCACACTGGCAACCATAGTTTGGAAATAGACTTGGTCTGCTCATGGGGCTTCCTGGGGCTGGGGATAGCGTGAAGTGGCTGATGGACAGCTCTCCTATTCCAAAGGCAGGGGAGGGAAAACATGATACCTGGACTTCCACTGATGGAGATCAGCAGCATTAAAGGACATCTCAGGCTTAATACAGAGGACATTGACAATGTCCTAATATCATTGCATTAGCTGCCTCCACAGGTATGACAGCCTTCCTGTTGTAGAAGGAGGAAGTAGTCCACTAAAAACACAAACTGACAGGGCAAAAAAAGTGGATGATGATAAGTAAAAAAAAAATATGCATTGTTTCTGTTACGCAAGAAGCCCAGAAATTTCAGATAGAAGATACTTGGAAAGAAAAAATACTTGCACAAGAAAAACTGTCAAATGCTTCAAATAAAAATTTGTATTCATTAATACAACAAACTTATGAAAAACATGACACAGACTGGAAAAGAAGCAACAGAGGAAGTGGGTAAAACAATTAATAAATATTTATGCAAAGAAGAAGCCAAACTAATCTACAAAACAACAGCTCTACTATATATATATATATATATATATATATATATATATATATATATATATATATATATATATATATATATATATATATATATAAACAGAAATAGAGATAAAGGCACCCAAATATGAACTATTTCACAATACAAAAAATAAGAAAACAAAGAAGAAATGTAGAAAAGAAGATTAGTAATTTAGAAGTTAAACACATAGAAATTAAAGTTATAGATTCTCTTCCTAGTGAAGGATTTAGTGTGCAGACTCCAACACAGGCAATGACACATAAGTTCATAGGTTCATAGGTTGGTACTAGGCTATCGGCCCTAGGGCCTATACAAGCCTAGCCATAACAATTCCCTGACTATTTCTTCCCACACTATTTACTTCCCTGGACCCCTGTCTAGCAGGGCGACTGACGTGATCCCCGAGGTGAATTTCCTTTCTCCCATCCAATCGTCAAGGTTTCTTTTGAAGAGGTCCAAAGAGGTGCTCTGCTTGACATGTATGGGCAATCTATTCCAGAGTCTGGGGAGTCTCTGGGTCAGGAACCTATCCCTCCAGCATGTTTTGTTTATTGTGATGACAAGGTTTAGATCCCTGGAGCGAGTGGCTCTGAGGGATTGGGATTTCTTTAAGTGTAGCATGTCCAGCAGCTCTAGGTTTGATATGGCCTTGTATGTTAAGCAAAGATCGCCTCTGAGTAGACGATATGTGACAGAGTATAGCTGGAGTTTTTTAAGGCAGTCAGCGTAGGGCATCTGCTTTAGGCCTGTGATTCTTTTAGTGAGGTATTTCTGCGGCCTTTCCAGTTGTTGCAGATGTCTTGAGAGGTACATACCAAACGGGGCGTTGTATTCTATAATGGGTCTAATGAGGGATGAGTACAGTGGGACAATGACCTCATTTTTTTCTGGATGAAAAGCCCTTAATGATGAGGTGTGACACATAGAAGGATTTCTTGACTGTTGTGGCGATGTGGTTATCGAAGGTAAGACCACTGTCCACCTGTGTCCCTAAGTCTCTTATCACATGTTCGGTGTTTAGTGTACTGCCACCTATATGGTAATTCATGGATACGTGTTTTTTCCCAAAGGGGATAACTATACATTTCTTGGCATTGAGCTTGAGCCCATGGCTCTGGCACCAAGCATCTGTTTCTGTAAGGCCCTTTTGTAGAGTATCCACATCATTTGGGGATTCAATAATGGTTCCCAGTTTGCAGTCATCTGCAAACTTTGTTATCCAGAGTCCCTTAGTGTTGGCCTGTACTTCAGAGAAGTAGATGCCAAATAAGAGTGGTCCCAGGACTGAACCCTGAGGTATTCCACTTGTCACTTGTCTGGAGCTGGATTTGGAGTCGGCTACTTTTACAGTGTGGGTTCTATCAGTAAGCCAGTTAGCAACCCATTGGGTGGCGAGGGATTAATGCCCAGCTTAGTAAGTTTATCTATGATTCCAGAGTGGGGGATGGTGTCAAAGGCCTTGGCAAGGTCTAGATAGGCTGTGTGGACCACCTTACCCTTGTCCATGGCTCTGGAGACTGATTCGAAGAAGTCAATCAGGTTCAGGAGACAAGATCGGCCCTTCACGAACCCAAACTGGGTGGGGTCCAGTGTTTGAAGGTTGCCAATGTCTTTGTTTATAAGTTCCATGATAATACGCTCCATGGCCTTGCAGATAAGGCTTGTCAGACTGATGGGACGGTAGTTTCTGGGATCCAAGGTGGATCCCCCCTTGTGGAGTGGGATAACTGTAGCTCTGCGCCACTCAGTGGGCACGAAACCTGAGGTGAGGCTATGATTAAACATGACACTTAGGTGAGGTGCCAGTTCATATTGTAGTTCATGTAGTACACAGCCTGGGATGTCATCTGGTCCCATGGATGCTGTATTCTTAGCTTTGGAGAGTGCGTTTTTACCAGTGTGGCCGTTATTACAGGAATATGGCAATCTTCCGGTATTGAGATGGGCCATTTAGGGGGTGAGAGGGAGGTGAAGTTGGCACTGAATCGATCTGCCAGGATATTGGCAATATCCTTGGGATCAGTATATTTAATGCCATTCTGTTTTAGCTCAGAGCAGATCTGAGTATTGCCATTTAGATTCTTGATATAGTTATAGAATGCCTTGTGGTTGTCTTTGGAATCTTTGGCAATTTTATTTTCGTAACTAGCTTTGGAGGATTTTATGAGGGATCTCAGTTTCTTACTGAGGCTGGTAAGGAAGTTTTTTGCATCCTGGGATTTTCCTCTTTTCTGCAACAGTTTCTTCCTTTTGTTGTAAAGTTTGTTTATGGCAGGGGACCACCAGATTGGCTTCTTTTTTTTGGATGAGAGCATCTTGGTTCTATTTGGGATGGCACGATTTATGCATGAGTGTATGTGCTCGTACAGTGCCTTAGTGTAGGATTCAGCAGTTGAACTTTCAGCTCCCGTCTGCATGGGTGTCATGAAGTTTGTCACTTCTGACTTGAGTAGCATGAAGCTGGCTTTGGAGAAGTTTTTTATGGAGGTTTCCTTACTGGGGGGTGGGGGTGGGATGTGGATATTAAGGCTGATTAGCTTATGGTCAGTCCTGACTAACGAGGGGCTGACCATAGGTGTGGAGCATCGATTTCCAATGTTGGTAATGACCAGGTCTAGGATATTGGAGCCCCTGGTTGGACTATGGATTAGTTGATCCAGGGCATTCGAATTTATGAATTCCAAGAACCGTTGGGCAAAGGTGTTGGTACATGAGTAGTTTTCCCCGTTAATGGCAGGGTAGTTAAAATCACCCAGTAGTAGGGTGTGTGGTTCTATCTTAATATTTTCCAGTATGTTTAGAAAGGTGTAGTGAGAATCTTGGGGTATGGTGGGGGATCTGTAGCAAGCCACAATTTGGATTGCAGTCTTACCTAGTGTTAGTTGCACCTGGAGAATTTCAGATGCATTGTGTTGGGCAACTAGCCTGGTGGTGTGAATATCCTTGGTGAATATTGACACTCCTCCACCTTTAGTGTTTCGGTCCTGCTTTGGTGGCCGAAAGGTGTAGTAAGAGTTGTAGCCTGGTATTGCAGGGGTGCTCTCTGGAGCCTTGAACCAGGTCTCAGTTACTGCACAGATATCAATGTTCTCCATTTTTAAGAGTGCCTCAAGAGAGTGCATTTTGAGGTTTAGACTTCTAGAATTGAGTAGCATTACCTTCAGATTTTGCATGCTTTTACCTGGTGGTGGTTTTGTCCTTTGAACTTTGCCTAAAAAAGGCACTATAGGGGTGGCAAGAGCCTTAGCCAGTAACCTGAATCCCAGGGGCAACAGGTGCAGACCATCTCTGGCAAAGCATTGTGGTCTGTCAATCATGTCATCCCAGGAAGACAGATACTGGATCCCCTTTGAATGACACCAGAAGCTTAGCCAATTGTTGAAGTCAATCATTTTGTCCTTATATTGTGGTATCATTCTGGGCGAAGGCAGGATGCTATTCAGGGTTAGGGTCATACCTGCCTGGGCCACATGATTCGAGAGCTCTTCCATGTCTCTTTTCATGTAGTCCAGGGAGGTACGTCTCAAGTCATTCACTCCAACATGGACAATGACAGAGTCATATTTGAACTTGTTGTGGAGTGACTTGAGTGCATGCGTTATGTGGCGGATCCTGGCACCCGACAGGCAGCTGACTGTAATTTTCTCCTTGTTCACCTGGTGAGAGGGACATCAGTGTGCCGGACTATAGAGTCACCTATGACTAAAGTGTTAGGTACATTGTCTTGCCTTAGGGGCTGTTGCTGGGTGGCACACAAGTGTTGTGAACTATGTGACACTTTGGTTGTGATTGGTGTTTGTTTGCGTTTCAGCTTCAGAGGTTCTTGTTGCTTGGGCAGGTTACAGTTAAGGGCCTCTGCATATGTGGATTTAGTGTTGCTATATGTGGGTTTTGGTGGTGTGGGTTTAGAAGGGCTATGTGTTGCTTGAGGTGTAGTGTGGGTGTTAACCTTTTCCTCTTGACTGTCTAGCACATTCTTGGGTGGAGAGAGCTTTGCTTCCATTTTGGCTATGTAAGTGCATCTCTCACAGATTGTAGTGTTGGGTGGTAGGAGGAGAGGGTTGTCTGTGTACATGAGGCAATTGCTGCATTGCCCCAGTATGCCCAGATTCACCAGGTGGACAGGAGAAATCACCGGAAGCTGACCCTTGGACATGCCTGGTTTGGTGCTTTTTTTTTTTTTTTTAAAGTACACGAGCTGTTTTCCCTTACCTTAGCAAGGTACTTTGCAATTATAGGCTGTTTAGTGCCTACGATTAATTTCTCCTTATTAACAAGGAGAGTTGAGTGCTTGTATCAGTTTAAGGCTTCCTAGTGCTTTCTAGCAGGTATTAGAGAAAGTGCAAGTCAAAGGGATGCTTAAAGGTAAGATGAAAAAAAATGCACACTGCAGTGTGCAGTAGAGACGTTAGACGTGAAAGTAGGTAACTTAAGTTTTACCTGTTTAAAAAGTTAAGGTTTAGTGGAGAGTTACTGTTTTTAAAACAGCAAGATGGGTTGAAAGGGGTGGTCACTTTTGTATTCTGGTACTATGGAATACAGTAGGATGGCCAATAAATTTAAATAGTTGAAGGGGAGGGATTTTTGATTTAGTGATTATTCACACAAGCCAGTGAAAGCAGAGAGGAAATGAGATCTATGGTCGGATTAACATAAGAGGCAGGCAACTAGAAAGACAGTGGTATTTAACAAGACAACTGTGACTGGGTGGGAGGGCTTGACTCAGAAGAGAGGGAGAGAGAGAGCTGTGGTCTCTTTTGAAGTTTTAACATGCTGTTAAAGCAGAATGCAAGTAAAACACAAGGTAAAGAAAACAAACTACAGTGTTTAAAATATACAAAATACAAAAAATAAAAGTAAACTAACCTTTCCTTCACAGCAAAGTGTAGCAGAGTCTGGATGAGCCTTTCTGGTAAAGCTCAGAAATGTTTTATTTTACCCCTTAAATAGAAGGTTTAGTTCCTAGCTCCACCCCTCAGTTAACAAATGATTAACCTTAAGTGACCTCTTCTATCTTATGGGGTTCATAGGTTGGTACTAGGCTATCAGCCCTAGGGCCTATACAAGCCTAGCCATAACAATTCCCTGGCTATTTCTTCCCAGACTATTTACTTCCCTGGACCCCTGTCTAGCAGGTCCCCATATTAAGGTATCTATAGAAGATTTCCAACATAATGAGGATCTGAAGCCTTCTGTAGGAAACCGGTACAAAAACCAAACTGAAGTTGCACTGCAAAGGAATGAGCAGGAACCACTGGCAAACCTGACCCAGGAACTGCTGCAAAGTGATGGACCAAAGGGTTCCCATATGAAGGAGCAGCAGATGAAAGATGGTGTATCTGATGAGGACATCTCACAGAAAGCTTTTCTGGAACTTTCTATACATGACTCACTGGAAAGATAGGGCAAAAAGACACTGTCAGTCCAGAAGAAATGATTTAAGGATAGACCTGATTAATGTAATAGAGATAGATAAAGATGGATAGACAGATTACGACAGATGAGAGAAATGTGAGAAGAAGGTGAACAATGTAATCAGGACTATTAAGAGAAATGCATAATAAGTAGACTATACTAGTGATAAAGGGCTACCAGAAAAATATAGAGTAACAAAGGAAAGAAGAAAAAAAAGCAAAATGTCACTGTGAATGCATAGAATAGAGAAAACTATAATGCAATCAAGACAAGAAGTATCAATGTTAGAACATTATACAAAAGAGTCCAGATAATCATAGGATCACAGCATTATAGGAGGTTACTAGGCTATTGGCCCTCAGGCCTCTACAAACCTAGCCATGTTATATCCTTGTTCCCTCCTGGACCAAGATATATAGTCTATATTTGCATGTGAATGTAAGATAAGCACTAGGTCCCCCTGTCTAAGATGGAAGTAGATGAAACCCCCAGTGTAAATTTGTGGTATCCCATCCAATTGTCCAGGTTATGCTTAAATAGGATCATTGAGGAGCTCTGTTTTACATGAATTTGAAGTTTGTTCCAGAGGAGTGGCAACCTCTGGGAGACATATCTGTCTCTCCAGCATGTCCTGTTAATATCACAGGCTAAGAGGTTAAGATCCCTAGAGAGAGTGAATCTTGTCTCATTGGATTTGCGGTTATGCAACAGCCTCATCAAGGCAGGGACTGAGACTGCTCTGTAGGCCAGGTGCAAGTCGCCTCTAAGCAGTCTATACAATACTCAGTAAAGTGATAGGGACTTCAGTCTGTCCACATAGGTCATGTGCTGTAGACCTTGAATTTTCATGGTTAGAACCCTTTGAGGTCTCTCTAGGTGCTGCTGATGCCTGGTGAGGCACATACAGAAGGGAACATTGTACTCTATTACTGGTCTGATGAGAGCTTTGGATGCTGTACCCTTGCTTATGAGGTCTGCAGCATAGAAGGCCTTCCTTACTACTGTCGACACCTGATGATCAAAATTAAGGTTGCTATCAACTTGTGTTCCTAAATCTCTCACCACTGGATTTGAACTTAGGGGGATATTATTAAGGTTGTAATTGGCAGGGGTTTCTCGTATCACAAAGGGGATGAAAATGCATTTTTTTGCATTTAGTTTAAGTCCATGGATTTGACATCAATCATTTGTCTGTGTAAGCCCATTTTGTAATACGTTGATATTTTTGGGGAATTTGATGATTGCACCCAGTTTACAGTCATCAGCAAATCTGGGAAGCCATAGGCCATCTATTTTTGCCCGGACTTCTGAAAAATAGATACCAAGTGTAGGCCTAGCATGGATCCCTGCATTGCGCTACTGGTAACAGGATGGCTAGTAGAGTTGGCATCCCCAGTTTTAACTGTATGTGTTCCATTTGTGAGCCAGTTGGCAACCCAGCTAGTGATGTCAAAGTTAATCCCCAGGTTTTTTTTAATTTCTCTAAATCTTTTGGATTTGTTGTTGTTGTTGTTTCTTTTGTTTTCCCAGTTAGGGGTCGCCACAGCAGAACTCCGGTCCGCTAATGATTGGCAGTAGATTTTTATGTGCAGAGTTGTCAGCTCTGACGCACAGCCTTCAGCAAAGGTATGCCCATTCATGCAGGTCTTCACACAGAAGATGCTTTAGCTGAGAATCGAACAGGACAACGTCTTACTGTGAGGTGGCAATGCTACCGCAGCACCACCACGAAAGGAATGGACCTCATTCCTAAGTTAACGTACGATTAAAGTTCATGGCATTAGTACTATTTCAGTCTATGATGTCAGCCAAAAGTGTTCTTCGCAGCATCTGAAGTGTGCTCAGTAGTGACTCCTTCTGTTAAGGAGTTACATGTATTGGTAACATATCTAAATATGATTGTAGATTTTTTTTTATAAGACCCCGTTACTCCTACTACTATTGGAACTGTCTAGGTATCTTTCTTCCGCATTGTTCTCCTTTCTGCCAGCAGATCCTGATATTTTATGACTTATTTGGTTTTCTCGTATATATATATATATATATATATATATATATATATATATATATATATCTTTTGAACTGTTGCTAATGGATGATCCCATGTGATGTAAACTTTCTATGATGCTTTGTGGCTCATGTTTCCAGTGTTTTTCAGCTATGCCATAATGTTTGCAGAATCCCAAATGCAACAGTCTTGCCACATTATTATGCCTTTCAGTATACAATCCTTCTGCCATTTGTGTGTGACTGTTTCCAACTCTGTTTTACAAAACCTACATTTGTCTGTTTCTCCCACATGTTCAATGTACTTTGTAAACCAACATGTATGTAGTCCACTATCCTGGGCCACCAATACTAACCTTTCATCTTTTGGTTTAAATTCACCTCTCCTTAACCATTCCTGCTTCAGATCCACATGAGAGTATTCCAGGGGTT
This sequence comes from Protopterus annectens, assembly GCF_019279795.1. Lineage (NCBI taxonomy): Eukaryota > Metazoa > Chordata > Ceratodontiformes > Protopteridae > Protopterus > Protopterus annectens. The sequence goes on from NC_056729.1 coordinate 1,773,007,219, forward strand.
TTCTATACTTGCCAACTATATTTATGCCTTTTTCCACATTTCTTGCCTTCTCATCTGTTCCTTCTCCTTATATTCTTTCTTTTGTTTTTTGGCACATTTAGTTGCTGCCTGATTTTTATCTATGTCTGATTTGATTTCCATTCTAAGCAAGGAAGTCATCTTAGATTTATTCTCCTCATGTTTTAAAACTTTCATAACTTTTGGGTCTTGTGAGGTCAGCAGATATGCGTGCAGTCCCACAACTGCAGATTTATACATGTAATCAATTTCAAGGAGGCCCATACCTCCTTCGGAATCTTCTTCTTGTTTCAGCTGCTCCCGTTAGGGGTCACCTCAGCAGATCAACTGTTTCCATTTCTTCCTGTCCTCTGCATCTTGTTCTGTCACACCAACCACCTGCATGTCCTCTCTCACCACATCCATAAACCTTATCTTAGGCCTCCCTCTTTTCCTGTTACCTGGCAGCTTCCTTCTATCTCCTTCGGAATGGGGAATATATAATCCTGGAATGCACTGATTTTTATAAATCATCAGGTGAGCATGAAGCATCCTTCTTGTTTTCCTGTCTAATCTATCCAACATGTTTTGGGGATAGTCAATCACACCAAAACTGTAAGTTAGAACAGGAAGAGCAAATTGGTTTATAGCTTGAATTTTGTTCCAATATATTAACGCTGTTTTCAGGATTAATTTAAGTCTTCTAAAATATTCCTTACTAAGTTTTATTCACATTTGTTCATGTTTTATTGTTGATCCTTCATAAATTCCCAAATATTTATACACTCTCTGTTGCTCAAGTTCTTTTGTATCATATTCTTGTCCCAAACTGATGTTTTCTTGGTGCTGCAGTTTTCCTGTTTTAAAGGTTGCTTTTGGACATTATCAAGACCAAATAACATTCTTAAGTCATCTGAAAAATTTTTAACCATTTGTAGTTGTGCTTTCACCTTCTCACCTGATATAAAGGATTATGTTATAAATATTATCAACAAAAAGTTGATGAGAAATTTTTAAACAAATTTGCATTCTGGGAGCCAAATTGTAACAATAATCGAATCTGTTAAGTAGATAGCTTAACGGGTTAAAGGCAAAGCAAAACAGAAGCAGTCACAAAGAATCATCCAGGAATATCCCCCTTTGAATTTTTGTCTCTGAGATAACTTTCCCTTTGTCATGGCTTAACTGCAAAGTGGTTTGTCACTGTTTCACCGTCACTATAATGTACTCGATCAATATGTCATGTATTTTGTACATCTGTAAGTATTCCTTTATACACAAATGTGGAATGCTATCAGATGCTTTTTTGTAATATATCCATGCCATACTTAAATTCTCCCCCTTTTTTTATGATTTTTTATTATGGCTTTATTTAACAACAAATGACCGTTTGTTCCATATGACTTTCTTTTGTCACCCTTTTGTTCTATTGCCATAATCAAGTTTTTTTTTTTAAAATGACTATAAACTTTGTCTGCATTATACTTTGTCAGAAGGCAAGTTATCGGTCGATAGTTCTTAGGATGGCTTGCTGGTTGACTCTTAAGGAGGAGTACTGTTTTTTTTTCTGTTGTCAACCAAGTTGGTGTCTGTGTAGGTTGCACATAGAAGTAATTTCTACTCAGATCTAAATCTTTGTGTAAAGATATTAATCCTTTTAGGCAGAAGCTAGGTACTGTGCTTAAGCCTGGGGATTTCTAGTTAGGCGCTTTTCTTAATTTCATCTCTGTTTCTCTAGCCGTTACTGCATCTCCTTCATGTCTTCCACATTAGAGCTCCATAATGTTTCTTTTAATTATTTTAGCTTTGTTTTGTTCAATAGGGTCACAGTATAGACAAAAAATGATTGACTTCAACAACTGGCTTAGCTTCTGGTGTCAGTCCAGGAGGATCCAGTATCTGATGACCTGGGATTATATGGTCGACACACCCCTCTGTTTTGCCAGAGATGGTCTTCATCTGTCACCTCTAGCCTTTAGGTTGCTGGCAAAGGTACTTGGCTCCCCATAGTGCCTTTTTTAGGCAATGTCATAAAAACAAAATTCCTGACATAAAAATATCCCCCAGAAACAAACCCAGGGTTATGCTGCTTAATGCTAGGAGTAAAAATCAGAAACTGCACTCAAAGCACTTCTCACCCTGGAGATTCTGATGTCTGTGCAATCACAGAGACATGGTTCAAGGCCTCAGAGAGTACCCCAACCGTGCAGGGCTACAATTCCTTCCACACGTTAAGACTATACAACAAACATGAAAAAAACAAGAGAGAAACATTATCCATCTTCATTAAAGACATATATACACCTCTAGACTGATTAAACAGTATGACTCCCTACAGTTATTCCATGTCCAACTAACTGTAGGAAAGACCATCCCTCCATGTAATTGTTAGACATAGGTCACCCACCATGAACCTCAAAAACCACACAGCCTACCTGGACCTATTTGAGTCACTCTCAGTAAACCAACTACCCTAGTCATAGGTGACTTTAACCATCCCTTCATCAATTGGGTAACATGAGAATAAAGGTTCCTGGACAATATTAACACAAATTGTCTGGAGCAAATAGTCAGCACCCCCACAAGGGCTCTATACATCCTTGACATAGTGCTCACCAACATGAGGGATCACTACACCACCCCATGTGTGGGGTCCTCCATGGTAAAGCCCAATCATAAATCAATCTTGTTCGATGGAACAATCATACCTGACCTACCCTCAGGAGCAAAAAGGTTACACATTTTCTCCAAAGCAAACTATAGCCTACTGAGTGATGGCATCAGTAGTTTCAGACCCCCTGCCAACACTGACGCTAATGACCCTTATACTGACGTGTACACAAATGTCCTGTATAAACACTTATATAAAGGTATAGACTCAGCCGTACTGAAACAGATCAAATCAAAACCCACATCCAGCATTTATAAACAGGTTATACAATAAGAGAAAGAAACTACGGTCAAAAAACAAAAGGGAACAGTCCCAGCAAAGGGTGAACTCCTGACAAATCATAAACATGGAGATTAGACATCAAGCATGAACATAAGAAGTCTATGATGACATCTTTGCATAGTTTAGCAGAAGCATTTCAGAGTCAAGCTGGAATGGAAATCAAACCAGAAGTAGATAAAAATCAGGCAGCAACTGAATGTGCTAAAAAATTCAAAAAGAAAGAATATAAGGTGAAGGAAAGAAATATGGAAAATCTATAAACATAATGGCAAGTACAGAGATCCATGGAACAACCTCATGTTGACCGAAATGTGAAGCAGGAATGGTTAAGGAGCAGTGAATTGAAACAAAAAGATGAAAAGATTAATTATGTTATTAACATAGTATGGTAGACTACGTACACGGTTTACAAAATCCATTGAAAAGGTGGGAGAAAGAGACAAATGTAAGTTCTGAAAAGAAAGAACTGGAAATAGTCACATCTTGTTTCTGGGTGTGATATACTCATGGCAGAGGGCCTGTACACTGAAAGGTGCAGTAATGTTACAACTGGGGGTGGGTTATACAAGGGGGCTGGGTTTGGCATAATGGTTAAGGTCTTCACCTCATAGATATAAGGTACATGGTTTGATTCTAAGCTTGGGTTACTGGCAAAGCTTAAAATGACCCATTATGGCAGTTAGCCTAGTATTCACCTATGAACACTATGAAGTATTCACACTGAGGATTCTGCAAACACTGCAGTATTGAAGTAGCTAAGAAGCACTGAAAACACGAGTCACAAAGGATTACAGAGAATGATGAAGTTATATAACATGGGACCACCCATTACCAACAGTTCAGAAAACAGACGCAAGAAAACCAGATATAGTAGTCCATGAAAAGAAGACAAAAGCATTGACCAATGAAATTGCCACGCTCAGTGACTACAGTGTCTTATGTACTGAGAGACACAAAGTCATAAAATGTCAGAATTCATAGGCACAGATGAGAGCAATGTGGAAGAAAGATACTCAGTTCTAACAATAGTAATAACAATGGGTCTAATAAAGATAATGTATGGTCATACCCAGACATGCTACCAATACATGTACAGCTATATAATAACAATGGGTCTAATAAAAATAATCTATAGTCATACCTGGACATGCTACCAATACATGTACAGCTATATAATAACAATGGGTCTAATAAAAATAATTTATGGTCATACCTGGACATGCTACCAATACATGTACAGCTATATAATAACAATGGGTCTAATAAAAATAATCTATGGTCATACCTGGACATGCTACCAATACATGTAAAGCTATATAATAACAATGTGTCTAATAAAAATAACTTATGGTCATACCTAGACATGCTACCAATACATGTACAGCTATATAATAACAATGGGTCTAATAAAAATAATCTATGGTCATACCTGGACATGCTACCAATACATGTACAGCTATATAATAACAATGGGTCTAATAAAAATAATCTATGGTCATACTTGGACAAGCTACCAATACATGTAAAGCTATATAATAACAATGGGTCTAATAAAAATAATCTATGGTCATACCCAGACATGCTACCAATACATTTACAGCTATATAATAACAATGGGTCTAATAAAAATAATCTATGGTCATACCTGGACAAGCTACCAATACATGTAAAGCTATATAATAACAATGGGTCTAATAAAAATAATCTATGGTCATACCCAGACATGCTACCAATACATGTACAGCTATATAATAACAATGGGTCTAATAAAAATAATGTATGGTCATACCCAGACATGCTACCAATACATGTACAGCTATATAATAACAATGTGTCTAATAAAAATAACTTATGGTCATACCCAGACATGCTACCAATACATGTAAAGCTATATAATAACAATGGGTCTAATAAAAATAATCTATGGTCATACCTGGACATGCTACCAATACATGTACAGCTATATAATAACAATGGGTCTAATAAAAATAATCTATGGTCATACCTGGACATGCTACCAATACATGTACAGCTATATAATAACAATGGGTCTAATAAAAATAACTTATGGTCATACCTGGACATGCTACCAATACATGTAACGCTATATAATAACAATGGGTCTAATAAAGATAATTTATGGTCATACCTGGACATGCTACCAATACATGTAAAGCTATATAATAACAATGGGTCTAATAAAAATAATCTATGGTCATACCTGGACATGCTACCAATACATGTACAGCTATATAATAACAATGGGTCTAATAAAAATAATCTATGGTCATACCTGGACATGCTACCAATACATGTACAGCTATATAATAACAATGGGTCTAATAAAAATAATCTATGGTCATACCTGGACATGCTACCAATACATGTACAGCTATATAATAACAATGGGTCTAATAAAAATAACTTATGGTCATACCTGGACATGCTACCAATACATGTAACGCTATATAATAACAATGGGTCTAATAAAGATAATTTATGGTCATACCTGGACATGCTACCAATACATGTAATGCTATATAATAACAATGGGTCTAATAAAAATAACTTATGGTCATACCTGGACATGCTACCAATACATGTAACGCTATATAATAACAATGGGTCTAATAAAATAACTTATGGTCATACCTGGACATGCTACCAATACATGTAACGCTATATAATAACAATGGGTCTAATAAAAATAACTTATGGTCATACCTGGACATGCTACCAATACATGTAACGCTATATAATAACAATGGGTCTAATAAAAATAACTTATGGTCATACCTGGACATGCTACCAATACATGTAACGCTATATAATAACAATGGGTCTAATAAAAATAACTTATGGTCATACCTGGACATGCTACCAATACATGTAACGCTATATAATAACAATGGGTCTAATAAAAATAACTTATGGTCATACCTGGACATGCTACCAATACATGTAACGCTATATAATAACAATGGGTCTAATAAAAATAACTTATGGTCATACCTGGACATGCTACCAATACATGTAACGCTATATAATAACAATGGGTCTAATAAAAATAACTTATAGTCATACCTGGACATGCTACCAATACATGTAACGCTATATAATAACAATGGGTCTAATAAAAATAACTTATGGTCATACCTGGACATGCTACCAATACATGTAACGCTATATAATAACAATGGGTCTAATAAAAATAACTTATAGTCATACCCAGACATGCTACCAATACATGTACAGCTATATAATAACAATGGGTCTAATAAAAATAATTTATGGTCATACCTGGACATGCTACCAATACATGTAACGCTATATAATAACAATGGGTCTAATAAAAATAACTTATAGTCATACCCAGACATGCTACCAATACATGTAACGCTATATAATAACAATGGGTCTAATAAAAATAACTTATGGTCATACCTGGACATGCTACCAATACATGTAACGCTATATAATAACAATGGGTCTAATAAAAATAACTTATAGTCATACCCAGACATGCTACCAATACATGTACAGCTATATAATAACAATGGGTCTAATAAAGATAATCTATGGTCATACCCAGACATGCTACCAATACATGTAACGCTATATAATAACAATGGGTCTAATAAAAATAACTTATGGTCATACCTGGACATGCTACCAATACATGTAACGCTATATAATAACAATGGGTCTAATAAAAATAACATAGTCATACCCAGACATGCTACCAATACATGTACAGCTATATAATAACAATGGGTCTAATAAAAATAACATAGTCATACCCAGACATGCTACCAATACATGTAACGCTATATAATAACAATGGGTCTAATAAAAATAACATAGTCATACCCAGACATGCTACCAATACATGTACAGCTATATAATAACAATGGGTCTAATAAAAATAATTTATGGTCATACCTGGACATGCTACCAATACATGTAAAGCTATATAATAACAATGGGTCTAATAAAAATAATCTATGGTCATACCTGGACATGCTACCAATACATGTAACGCTATATAATAACAATGGGTCTAATAAAGATAATCTATGGTCATACCTGGACATGCTACCAATACATGTACAGCTATATGAAGTGGAGACGAAGGGTATTCTGGACTCATTGTGGAACTATTCTTTGCTAACATCAAACAATGAAACAATATTAATTTCATGAACTCTAATCCTACTGTAATTTAGAAATGGGATCCATTCCTGTCATGCCATTAGAAATCCAAAATACATGCAGAAATTAAACCATGACATTGGCAAAGTCCTGATATTATTGCATTAGCTGCCTCGACAGGTAAACTCATCAACTGGTCTTTTTCAGTATTTTGGCCACCAGGTTTCAAAAGGAGTTGGTGAAAAGATAAAGACTGAAGTCTTTGGATATTTAACAAAATGCAGCTGATATGATTCAAACTGAATACAGAATATTGGTGGCCATTCTCTCTGTATACTATGTCCCATATAAGGAACCTTGAGAAGGTTCAGAAAACCTTTACCAAACTGATTCCTTTAGCAACAGGGAGAGGCTGGAATGTTTAACATTAATTATTTATAAGTCATAAGTTAGTTGGAGTAAACCTTATTTTGATTTTTAAATGCCATAAAAAGCATCTTGGCCTCTACCTGGGAATTACATTTGCACAGCATCATCTCGGAATAATACATTTCTATTAACAGTGAAATATACTTGTTGTATGAACAAGAAATAAGAAGTACAATATATTTGTTTTGGAATAAAAATAGAAGTGAAGTTTTATACGAGTTCAAAGCAAATATATCTGGGATCTTATTTAAAAAACATAAAGGTGGAAGCAAAGAAACAAACTATTTGATGACCTGACTAAAAATTAAAAGTACTTGATAAGTTAGTAGGAGTTAAACATTCTAAGTATACTGTGAAGAGACGGGAAATTCACTTACAGCGGTTAACTTAATTAAAACAATTAAGACACAAACAAATATTTTAAATTAGAAATTCATGGATCTTTCTTTAAAGAACTATTTAAATTTAAAAATAAATCCAACTACATTCAAAGGAGCAAACCATCAGAAGGTGAGTTTGAAAAAAACTTCAGTATGGTGCAAATGTTAGGGTCACTTGAAATTTTGTATTGACTGTATAACTGTGCAATTATTATTGTGTGTTGCAAAAGATACTGTTTTATGTATTTTTTCTGTCTTAATGTATAAAGCTTTTCTCCCGGGCCTCTGCTGAAAATGGGTAGCTCTGCCCAGTTGGACATTCCTGGTAAACAAATGTAAAATAAATAGGTTCACAGCTGTTTACTAGACTAATGACCATAATAGCCTTTTTAAGCCTAGCCATGCATCCCAAATCTCTGACAAGTTCTGATACCCTTGATAAGTGTAAGCATGGGCCTGGGAGATGAACCATTTACGGGTTACCTGTTTGCATCAGAGACATAGGTGCCAAACCAGGGATTAATTTCTGTTTTCCCATCCAATTGTCTAAGTTGAACTTGAACTGGGTTAGGGAGGAACTCTGCTTCACATGGATGGGGGAGTCTGTTCCATAGATGTGGTAGTCTCTGGGATATATACCTATCTCTCCAGTAGGTCCTATTTATATCATAGGCAAGGTTTAAATGTTTAGAATGGGTAATTCAGGTACTGTTTGTTTTGTGGATATACAGGAGGTCTATCAGAATGGGGTCTGACAATGCCCTGTATGCCAAGCATAGTTCTCCCCTCAAAAGCTTGTAGGAGACAGAATACAGGGAGAGGGCCTTGAGGCAGTCTGCATAGGACATATTACTTACTCCCTGTATTCTTTTAATAAGGAACCTCTGTAGATGTTCCAGTTGTTGGATATGCCTGGTTAGGTACATACCAAAGTGGGCATTGTACTCAATGATATGTCTGATGAATGCCGAATGCAGAGGAAAAATGACTTTCTTGGAATTAGATGCCATACCTTTGTTTATAAGTTTCATAGTTTCATAGTTTCATAGTATAGTACTAGGCTATCTGCCCTGGGGCATTTGTAAGCCTAGCCATAGTGATGTGGCTTTTGCCACCCCGTGAAATGGTACAAAAATGTACAGAATGAATCTAGAATACTGTGCCTCTGTCTGGTAGTGACACAATGAAGGTCCCCTTATATAATAGAATTAGTTTACTGTGCCCCTGTCTAGCAGTGACACAGATGTGACCCCTAGGGTAAACTTTCGATCTCCCATCCACTCGTCAAGATTTCTCTTGAAGAGAGTCAGTGAGGGGCTCTGCTTAATACGAACTGGGATCCTGTTCCAAAGCATGGGAAGCCTCTGGGATATGAATCTATCCCTCCAGCATGTCCTATTCATACTTGTGCCGAGGTTTAAGTCTTTAGCTCTCATGGTCCTGATGGATTTGGATTTTTTGAGGTGGAGCATGTCCATCAAATCCTGATTGGACATGGCCTTGTACATCAGGCAGAGATCACCCCTGAGCAGTTGGTATGCCACTGAATAGAGCTGAAGTTTCTTTAGTCTGGCGGAATAAGACATATGTTGGATACCCATGATCCTTTTGGTGAGGTACTTCTGTGGTCTCTCCAGCTGTTGCAAGTGCCGGGTGAGGTACATACCAAATGGGGCATTGTACTCAATCATGGGTCTGATGAGGGAGGAATATAGGGGTACAATGACATCCTTGGATCTGGATGTGAATCCCTTCATGATGAGGTGTGCAAGGTGAATGTTTTTCTAACCACTTTGGCAACGTGGGTGTCAAATGAGAGGTCGCTGTCTACTTGGGTCCCTAGGTCTCTGATTACTTTTTCCGTACTCAGTGGGTTGCTGTCTATGTGATAATTTGTGGGTACTTTGTTTTTTCCAAAAGGGATGACTATACATTTTTGGCATTTAGTTTAAGGCCGTGACTACAGCACCAGTTGTCCGTTTCAGTGAGGCCTTTTTGTAGGATGTGTGTGTCTGCTGGTGTATCGACTATGGCGCCTAGTTTACAGTCATCTGCGAACTTTATCAGCCACAGCCCTCCCATGTTTGCTTTAACATCTGAGAAATAAATGCCGAACAAGAGGGGTCCCAGGACAGATCCCTGTGGGACACCACTTGTGACTGGCTTTGAGTCTGACATTGCTCCAGCGATTTTAACTTTATGGGTTCTGTCCTTTAGCCAGTTTGCAACCCATCTAGTGACATAGGGGTTTACTTTTAAGCTGTTTAGCTTATCTATGATGTGCAACATAGAAAGATTTCCTCACCACTGTAGACACATAGGTTCATAGGTTAGTACTAGGCTAACTGCCCTTGCGAGCCATTTTTTTTTAAGCCTAGCAAATTATCCCCTGTGAGATTCAAACCCTGTACCTTGTGTTTGTAAGGCAAACACCTTAACCATTAGGCCACCCACATGATGATCAAGGGCTAGATTACTATCTATGTGTGTCCCTAGCTCCCTAGCTACTGGATCAACTCTAATGGGTGTGTTGTCAATATGATAGTTACCAGGGATGGATGACTTCTCAAAGGATACATTTATTGCATTTAGTTTTAGTCCATGGCTCTGACACCAGTTATTTGCCTGTGTCAGCCCCCTCCTGGAGAACATTTGTGGCAGTGTGAGATTTAATGACAGCTCCTAATTTGCAATCATTTACAAATTTAGTCACTCAGAGACCAATGACATTGGGAAGTAAACAGTGTGGGAAGAAATAGCCAGGGAATTGTTATGGCTAGGCTTGTATAGGCCCTAGGGCCGATAGTATAGTACCAACCTATGAACCTTTGAGAAGTGAATGCCAAAAAGGAGCAGTCCAAGGACTGATCCCTGAGGGACTCCACTTGTGACTGGCCTCTTTGTAGAGGTGGACTCCCCAGTTCTAACTTCCTGGGTCCTGTCTGTGAGCCAGTTGGCTATCCACCGGGTGGCATACAGGTTTATACCTAACCTCTTGAGTTTTTCAACAATGCCAGAGTGGGTTATTGTGTCAAATGCCTTGGCCAGGTCAAGATAGGCAGTTTGAATGATTTTGCCCTCATCCATTGCTTTGGTGACCTTCTCAAAGAAGTCCACCAAGTTGAGTAGGTATGATCTGCCCTTGACGAAACCAAACTGGGTTGGAACAAGTGTCTGGAGGTTTACTATATCTCTGTTGATCATCTCCATGATAATTCATAGAATATTATTCAGCAATTCTTAAACTACTTTAACAATGTTTTCATTTTCTCTAAATTAGATACAAGAAATAAATCTATTTGTAAACCAACATGCCTTTTCTTTAGATTCAATTCAATGTGAGTTTGCCACAGAATCAACAGAAGAAAGTATTAAGTCTAGAAGTCCAATAAATTTCCTAGACTCTTACACACCCCAACACTCAGCCCTACACTATTCCGCACTAACTCCAGCCATGTCTAACACCCAACCTAGAGCAATAGAAAATTATGCTTTCCCGCCACTTCCAGTAATAGTGTTTACTGGTAGTACACAAACCTGAGAAACAATGCCAACCGTGTTTGTGTGATGTTAAGTGGAGCGCATCAGTGCCAAGCAGGGATGACAAAAATATTTGAATAGGAAGGTTAATCTGACACAAGAAGTTAGTTTGAGGGGCATTTGGTGAAGTAACTTTGAAATATGTATCGAATAGTGGACGGTAACTGTTACGTGAGTTAGGTGAGTTAATTTTGCAGAAATGCACAACGGGAACAAATGTCATGACCTGACACATTTGTTTTCGGTTTTATACAATGACAAAATTGATCTTTATACTGTGGGATTCAAACCTAAGCATAAGGGACAGCATATTTTCTTCCACAGTGCTGATCTTCCCTCTTTGCCACAGAAGAAGTGCTGCTCTGACATAGGAATCACTCATATATACAGTTGACAGTTTGAGGTGCTGCACATGTATGTGTGTGACCTGACAATGTTTCTGGATATAGATCTAGTTGTGTATGCATCTTAGTTAAGTCTGAAGGCCATGTAAGTCCAGGTAGCAGAATTATACTTACAGAAATATAGTAGACAGTACACTCTCAGTCATATATCTGGAAACACAATAAGGGTGTCTTATCCCTCGTACATATCATTAGTATCATCTCCACTATCTTCTAAAGTGTTATAAGTGAGAGGGGATATAATGGGAAATGTAACAACAGAACATTTTCTGGAATGTCCTGTATTATAACCCAGCACCATGTATATGGCAGACCTAAACTTACACCTGTTGCCACAAGAATGTTGAAATAACACTTGTCTATTTTACAGTTCGTTGCTATAATATGCACTGTCACAACAATAAAAATAGGTTAAACACCCTGTATTAGAACCCAGGACCATATGTACTGCAGACCTACATTTACACCTGCTGACACAGGACAGTTCCATAATGTCCTACTCATTCTTAAATACTCTGAGTTAACTGCTGCTCAACACGGCTTACTGCATTTGCACAGTGCCCAACAGAATGAATTGAATGCATCCATTTTCAGTTGTTGGCTGCCTGCGCTCTGTCCGCAGGTGATCCATGACTGCAGCTGTTGGGGAACTTTACTAACCACAGCACAAGGTTGCTGCATGTTGGAAAGCAACATTTGCAACAATTTATTCTTTTTGAGCTTTGTACTTTTACAAGCGCCCTGTCTGCTTCCTGTGTTGAGCCCTAGTCTAGTTTGCACACTGTTAAGTGTAAATAAGATAAGCACAAACCTGACATTCATTTTCTCCATTTCCCTTGTTTGGGCTAAGCCACGCATCACACAAACAATGGTCAAGACAAAAATTAAAATAAAAAAGAAAAATGGTTGAAATGATGAAAAACAATCTGTGATATAAACACTACAAAATGTTTGTTAATACACATGAAATATGAAATATTTTTACATAGGTCTGCATTTGAACTCTCACTTCAATGAACCTTTAGAACACACTAAGGGTGCCTTATCCCACTTTCCCACACAAACAGCTTTCCAGCAGGGAACTGAAATCATTCTGCATAAAAAACAAATGCAACATCATCCACAGTACTAAGGAACCACATAACAGTTATTCTTACATGTATAAATTAAGGATAAAAGTGCACTGAGTGATCACACAACCATTTATGACTAATGCTTGCAAAAATGCAGCTCTGTCTTACCTTTCTGTGTTTGTTGCTCATCCTTTGTCTGACCAGTAATCTGCGGCATGCAGTCTGTAAAGGATTCTATATTCTTGCCCTTAAAATGTGTGAGGATGTTAAATGGCAATAACATACAGTTGTCAACAAATGAAGGACAGGTTGGACATTAATGAATAGAACCTGTGAATTGTGTGCTGCTTACTTACATTTACAACCTTGAAAAAATGACTTATATACACTGTGTAAGTCTAACCTGCCACACCGATTGGAGGTAGGGCAGTCTGCATTGCTGTTGTGTTTTCCTTCTCTCTACCAATAATCATCCATAGTTGCAATCCATTAGCAACAAACACTGGCAATTCTAATGAATTTACACCTCATTTGCATATTTACCATGCTAACAGCCCTAAATCTACACCATAAAAAGGCAGTCATGTAGCTAGCAAACCTGGAGGTCAGGAGACTTGTTTATGTGGAGAACACAGAAGAGGCTATTACTTTGGGATATGCCTGCACAGAAGACTAATGAACTTGAGAAGGTATGTATGCATTTTTCAGCTATACGGTGCAGATGCTAAAATGTCATTTAAGAAAAATCTGTTTCATATTTATAAAAATATATTAATTAGCAAATGCTACTGTTATCTGTATGCATTACTTAGAAGTGTACTGATGGCTTGGGCATGTTTGTCAAGGCATTTCACAGGTATACATGACTGGCAATAGCTTAAAATGTAATGTTCTGTATTAAATCTGTACATATGTTTCAGGGACAGTTTATTTGATAGCATTTTTAGCATTTCAATGATGGTTTGTTAGCAAAATGTGTCATTTACCTGTTCTTTTGGGGGTGGCGAGCAAAGATGCATTATTGTTTTGGCACAAACAAATATATGTTGCTACTGTAACTCTCCCTTGTTTTGCATATTTTGCATCCAACCTTGCTTTATCTGTGAATATATGTTACAACCACATAATTCTTGCTCTTCATATATCAAATATCAAGACTGTTTTATGTTTCCCCAGTAGGTAATTCTGAAATGCTACCTTTTCTGTTTTATCTGGGAACAGGTACTTTTTAGTTATGTGATACTTATACTTATCATAAGATGGATAGCTGCATGGCTTACAAATAGGACATGCCAAGTATCACACACCAACTAGACAGGTGAAATCCTTGGTTACAGTCAAGGTGTCCCACAGGACTCTATCCTAGGCCCTTACTTGTTTAGATTGCATCTTTCAGACCTTACTTTTTAATCTGAGGTGTTCTACAGTCTATATGCTGACGACCTGAAATTGGGTAAACTGATTACAAGTGTTACGGATAAGGCATGTCTGCAAAATAATTTGATTAAACTGACCATTTGGGCACAGGAGAATACTATGCTGATAAATACATCAACAACTAAGCATATGAGATTTGGGAGACATAAACTGAAAGGTGAATATTTAATACAGCACACAGTGATTGAAACTGTAGACTCATTTAAGGACCTGGGTACATGGGTAGATTCAGCTATGAGTTTTTCTAATGATATCAACCAATTGGCTAATGATAGTTATAGAACTATAGGTTGTATAAAATATTTATAAAGTCTAGGAAATCATACATAATAAAGTCATTGTTTGTTAGTTACATTAGACCCAAACTTGAGTATGGAATAACAATATGCAAACCCTATAGGAAAACAAGCATGAATAAACTGGAAAGAGCACAGGGGAAATATACCAAGGACATCCATGGATGTGAAAATCTAAGTTATTATGAAAGACTAAAATATCTGAACTTGTACAGTGTCTCTTACAGATATCTAAGAGGAGCTCTTATATAATGTATATAGGGCATTTAGGGACAACTACCTCTGGGAATGTTTGGGGTTATCAAATATTACTAGAGAATCATCAGATAACCTGTGTAGAAGGTTCTATAGGAATGAGAAGTGCACTAATTGGTTCTCTGACAGAGTAGCTGATGCTTGGAACAGACACCAAATTACATTAAAGCAAGTACTAGTTTAGATATTTTGAAGAACAGCCTGAATAGTTATTATGGGAACAAGTGTTTTGGTATATTGTCAAGCTAGAAGGGCATTAATGCCCGTGCTTGAAGTATTTGCATGTATGTATGTATCTATGTATGTATATGTGTTATTCTTCTGTTATGTTTTAGCATACCTAAGACTATGGCACCTAGGCATCACAATCCTTGAAAACTAGCCTTCAGTGACCCTGAGAATCAAGTCATTGTTTAAGCTCTTAGGCAATGTGGTGCCTTTCTGCTTGAGAGGAGACATGGAGAAATATCAGAATGCAAATTTGGCAGCAGATAGTTGCAGATGTGAATGCAGTGGGTGGCCACAGCAGGGCATATGATCAGGTGCACAATAGGGCCACTGACATGATCTCATCTGCACAGAAGACAGTAGCTGCAGTGGCTCATGATTGGATGGGTACTGGGGAGCCTGCTACACAGCCACCACTAACAGGAAATGAAGAGTTCCTGTCCACTGTCAGGGATCCAGACAGCTCCCAGGAAAGTGCAGGACAGCATGTCCTTGACATTGATGTTACTGTTTCAGGGACAGCAAGTATGTCCCAGGAGGTGCTTCCAGGTAGGCTTATGTATCTCCATTGTTAAATACTCTTATATAGTAAAATATTTACATCAATATGTTAGGTCTGTTTAACAAGAAATGTGTTGGGGGGATTGTAGATTGCTAAAGTTAACAACATTTTCTGACTGATTACACATGGGGTTATGTTGGACGTGTTATCCAAGTTTTTGATTAAAGTATAGTTAATGGACATATAAAGGGAAAAAAAGTTTTACTCCCCCCCCCCCCTCCGTGTTACTGTTAATGGTGATGATGTAGTCCTTATCTTCTGCTTAATTTCTTTCAGAACCATACAGCATAAGAGGCAGACTATCATCAGCACATGGTAAGCCAAGCATTTTATGTCAGTACAGATAAGCAGTTCAAATATTTAGTTTGTGATGTTGACGTCAGGACTGTTGTGTGTACTGCTGTACTGTCTGTAATAGTGGCACCACTGTTAGTTTGTTAGTATATATCAGACTATAGTAGTGTAGATATTAATTTTTTCCTGTGTTTGTTGATTACTATCAAAGGTGTTCCTGACTGTGGAAGTGTTGGACTTCTACCACCTAATGTCAGAGTATCAGCAGACTTCAATAATGATGGTGGCCAAACAGAGGTACAGTCGGGGGGGGGGGGTGCAGAGGTTGAATCTGACACTGAAGTTAACATACAGCTGTCACCTGTAATTCCATCAGACACAGTCAATAAGCCTACACCTACCCATTCCAGTCAAGCCTCAGATAATGGACAGTTAGAGGGTGAGGCAATCAAGCAGGGACCTGTGGTCACTGTGGCTTCAGTGCCTCTTGACTCTAGCAGTAGCCAAAGTGTTAGTGAGGTGCCATGTAGGAGGGTTGTTAGGGCTGCTCAGATGAAGTGTGCTGTCCATCCTCCACCTGATCCAGATATCTCTTCCTGTGTTGCTCAACATATGTTTAGGGCCATCATGGAGGCACAGGCACTTTGCAGAGGTGATCCAGACAAATGCTTAGGGTTGTAGATGTGCCACAGGCTGACTGGAGTGACTGCTTCCACCATGTTGCCGATTCAATGGCTTGGATGAATGACACATAGGAAAGGGTGGTGTCTGTGATAGAACGTCTGCTGGGAGGGGGGGGGGGCAGCATCCTCGCAGGCATAGGTCAGCCACATCATCTTCTGTTAGCCAATGTGGCCAAGCCTGATCATGCTTTTGAAGTGGTAGTACTTCCACTGTTCCATTAGTGGTTAAGTTGTCCACATCCAGACATGGTAGGCCATGGGGTCATAGGTTCATAGGTTGGTACCAGGCTATCAGCCCTAGGGCCTATACAAGCCTAGCCATAACAATTCCCTGGCTATTTCTTCCCACACTATTTACTTCCCTGGACCCCTGTCTAGCAGGGCGACTGACATGATCCCTGGGGTGAATTTCCTTTCTCCCATCCAATCGTCAAGGTTCCTTTTGAAGAGGGCCAAAGAGGCACTCTGCTTGATATGTATGGGCAATCTATTCCAGCATCTGGGGAGTCTCTGGGTCAGGAACCTATCCCTCCAGCATGTTTTGTTTATTGTGATGACAAGGTTTAGATCCCTGGAGCGTGTGGCTCTGATGGATTTGGATTTCTTTAAGTGTAGCATGTCCAACAGCTCTGGGTTTGACATGGCCTTGTATGTTAAGCAGAGATCGCCTCTGAGTAGACGATATGTGACAGAGTATAGCTGAAGTTTTTTAAGGTGGTCAGCGTAGGACATCTGCTTTAGGCCTGTGATTCTTTTAGTGAGGTATTTCTGCAGCCTTTCCAGTTGTTACAGATGTCTTGAGAGGTACATACCAAACAGGGCTTTGTATTCTATAATGGGTCTAATGACGGATGAGTACAGTGGGACAATGACCTCCTTTTTTCTGGATGAAAAGCCCTTAGTGATGAGGTGTGCCACATAGAAGGATTTCCTGACTGTTGTGGCGATGTGGTTATCGATGTAGCGGCAGTGCATCTGACCACAGGCATGGACATATCAGTGCAACTCCTGGCAGAGCTAGTTCTCATGGTTGGGTACAACAATGATGAACTGACACCTCTACCATGCATGTCTCACACCTGTGCAACATACCAAGACATAGACATAATTAGTAGAGCATGTAAAATATTGCATGATAACTATAACAATCAATCAGAACAGGTTGGAAAGGATTGGGAAGAGAGATTGGATAAGCAACTTATAAAGAAACAATGGGAGGATATATTTATGTCTCCCAAATATGCAGCAAAAACTAGAAGATTTAGGATTTTTGCCTGCAATTGTTTAGGTAGATATTTTTATACCTCAAGTAGACTCCAGAAAATTTTTCCTCAGGTAGACAGCAAATGTTGGAGGTGTGGAAGGGAAGAAAGAGATAACTGGGAACATATTTTCTGGGAGTGCAGTAAGTTGGCAGACTTTAAGGATTCCCTACAGGATGCACTGCTGGAGATGCAGGGTGGGCAGATTGGTGTGACGAGGGAGATTATTTTTCTGAGCTATGATACAGAATCGGAATTGCCTAGACATGGTAAGACCTTGCTGTGTCTAATAATGGTGGTTGCCAAAAAAGCAATTACTAACAAATGGAAATCAAAGTCTAAACCAACTATACTGGAAGTAGTGAATACAGGAAGAGAAATAAAACAATTGGAACTGAGATCTTTAGAAAAAGGTAGGAGTAAACTACATAGGAAAAAGTGGTAATTGTGTGAACAATGCATACAAATGAATGAGGTTTAAAAGGTGGCAGGACATAAATGAGCTATGTAATGTTTGACACAGCATCCATGGGACTGGATGGTGTCCCCGGCTGTGTGCTCCACGAACTCAATGAGGAATTAAACCCGCAGTTAGGACAGCTGTTTAATCTTAGCCTCACCTCAGGATACGTACCCAAGGAGTGGCGCACGGCGACTGTGGTCCCACTTCATAAGGGCGGTGCCTCCACCGACCCTGGAAATTACCGTCCCATTAGCTTGACAAGCCTTATCTGCAAAGCCATGGAGAGGATCATAATGGAACTCATAAATAAAGACATAGGGAACTTGCAGACTTTGGATCCATCCCAGTTTGGCTTTGTCAAAGGCAGATCATGCCTCTTAAACTTGGATGACTTTTTCGAAACAGTCACCAAGGCCATTGATAAGGGCAAGGCAGTCCATACAGCCTACCTCAACCTGGCAAAGGCCTTCGACACAATACCCCACTCAGGTATCATCGAAAAACTCATCAGCTTAAATGTAAACCCATACATCACAAGATGGGTTGCAAACTGGCTAAGTGACAAAACCCACAGGGTCAGAGTTGCTGGCGCCATGTCAGACTCAAAGCCTGTCACAAGTGGTGTCCCACAGGGCTCAGTCCTGGGACCACTCTTGTTCGGCATCTACTTTTCTGAAGTACAAGCAAACACAGGAGGGTTATGGTTGACAAAGTTTGCAGATGACTGCAAACTGGGCGCCATAGTCGAAAACACATCTGACACAGATATCCTTCAGAAGGGCCTCACAGAAACAGATAACTGGTGCCAGAGCCATGATCTAAAGTTAAACGCCAAGAAATGCATAGTCATACCCTTTGGGAAAAACAAGGTTACCCCTAGCTACCATATAGGTGGCAATCCACTGAGCACAGAAGAAGTCATCAGGGATCTGGGGACCCAGGTTGACAGTAACCTTTTGTTTGACACTCATGTTGCCAAAGTAGTTAGGAAAACCTTCTACATTGCCCACCTGATCATGAAGGGATTCACATCTAGATCTAGGGAGGTCATCGTCCCCCTGTACTCATCACTCATTAGACCTATGATTGAGTACAATGCCCCATTCGGAATGTATCTGACCCGACACCTGCAGCAGCTGGAAAGGCCCCAAAGTTCCTCACCAAAAGGATAAAGGGTCTCAAAAATATGTCTTATGCTGCCAGACTGAAAGAACTCCAGCTCTATTCAGTCGCATACCGCTTGCTCAGAGGTGACCTGTGCCTGACATATAAGGCCATGTCAAACCCAGATTTGATGAATATGCTTCACCTCAAAAAATGTAGATCCCTCAGAACCACAAGGGCGGGAGACTTAAACCTTGACACAGTTATTAATAGAACGTGCTGGAGGGACAGATTCATCACCCAGAGACTCCCTATGCTGTGGAACAAAATCCCGGTACATGTGAGGCAGAGCACCTCGCTGGCCTTGTTCAAGAGGAATCTTGACCAATGGATGGGAGATCGCAGATATACCCCAGGGATTACTTCAGTGTCACTGCTTGATAGAGGCACAGCAAAATAATAGGCATAGTTTTCTTCAAACTAAAGGGGTGGCGAAAGCTACATAACTATGGGCTAGGCTTATAAATGCCCTTGAGCAGATAGCCTAGTATGAACCTATGAACCTATGAACCTATGAGTGAGAAACTTTGGGCAGATTATAAGTGATGTATACTGTTTGCAAAAGGGAGTGTGTCAGTATGGTTTGTGATGTGAAATGCTTGCAACTAGGATTGTGTCTGTGTGGTTTGTTTTCATGTATATAAATCTATGATTGTCTATGTAGTAAGTGATTGCTTACTAAAGATGTTTCTATTTAAAAATTAAGGCAGGAATTGAATAATTTATGCAACGCTGCTTAGGTTATGTATATAGCATTATATGTGAAGTATAATATTTAGTATGTTAATATAGTTTAATTACTTTTATATAAATGGAAATTCGCCTGTGTCACAAATGATAATTCAATAAAGTTGTTTGAAAAAGAAAAAAGAAAAAACGTAGAGGTAGCACAGAGCTTGGCTGTGTTCATGCAGACATCACACACTAATTTCAGCTGGAGGACCAATGCAGACACACACACAGCAGATACAAGGTTCTGCCATGAAGCTTAAAATTAATTTTGTCTCACTAGCCATTTGTTACTTTATCTGAATGTTTGCCTGCTTCTCTTTCTTAATCACACACATTCGCCAACCTTTTTTGTCAGCCTAGGCTTTCTGCCCTCCAACACAGCACCCTGTGCAAGTGATGATAACTGTGCCCCATCCCTGTTTTCCATCTTTTAGATTCAGGGATACGTAAGCTTTGTGTTTGATGCTTAGGGTGCATAGCTGACTTAGTGCTTAGTATATCTCTATTTGTGATGTTGAACTGGTAATTGTACCTTTGACTTATATTGATCTTAAAAAGTTAAACAGCTGATAGCATCACATTTTTTTGCATCAATATTGTTAATGGGTTCATAGGTTCATATATAGGCTAATGGCCATGGAGCCTTTACAAGCCTAGCCCATAGAAGTGCCCTGGCATTATGCCACCCAACGTTAGTTCCCAGTGTCTCTATCAATTAGACCCACTGGAGTGACCTTTCAATTTCCCATCCACTCATCAAGATTTCTCTTGAAAAGGGCCAGTGATGTGTTCTGCTTGACATCTATGGGAAGTCTATTCCAGAGCATGGGAATTCTCTGGGTTATGAACCTGTTCCTCCAGCGTGTTCTGCTGACTGTGGTAATGAGGTTAAGGTCTCTGGAGCATGTGGTGCGGAGGGATTGGGATTTCTTTAAATGTAGCATTTCTAAAAGAGCTGGGTCAGACATGGCTTTGTAAGACAAGCAGAGATCGTCTCTTAGTAGATGATATGAGACGGAGAATAGCTGCAGTTTTTTTGAGTCTGTAGGACATGTGTTTAAGGCCTAGGATCCTCTTCATGAGGTACTTTTGTGGCCTCTCCAGCTGTTGCAGGTGTCTAGTGAGGTACATACAAAACTGGGCATTATACTCTATGACTGGTCTAATGAGGGAAGAGCAGAGAGAAATGATAACCTCTTTCTTCCTGGATGCAAAACCCTTGGTAATGAGATGTGCCACATAAAAGGACTTTCTGACCACAGTGGCAATGTGGTGGTCGAAGGAGAGGCTGCTGTCAACCTGTGTCCCCAGAGCTCTTGTAATGCCTTCAGTGTGGGCTCCCATTAATGTGGTAATTAGTGGGTACTCAGTTTTTCCCAAAGGGGATGACAACGCATTTTTTGGCATTAAACTTAATGCCATGGTGTCGACATCTGTCACTGGTCTCAGTGAGGCCTTTCTGTAGGATGTCTGCATCACTTCGGAATTAATAATGGCTCCCAGCTTGCAGTCGTCTAAAAATTTGGTCAGACAGAGTACCTCTCTGTTGGCCTGGACTTCTGAGAAGTATATGCCAAACAGGAGAGGACCCAGGACCGATCCCTGTGGGACACAACTCATGACTAGTTGGCAGTCTGACTTGGAGTCCGCTACTTCTAGCCTGTGGGTTCTATCTGTGAGCCAGTTTGCAACCCACCTAATGATATAGGGGTTGATGCCTAGTTTGGTGAGTTTGTCAATAATTCCTGAGTGAGGAATGGTATCAAAGGCCTTGGCCAGATCGAGGTATGCTGTATGAACTGCCTTACCTTCATGCACAGCTCTGGTGACTGACTCAAAGAAATCAACCAGGTTGAGCAGTCATGATCTACCTTTCACAAAACCAAATTGCGTGGGGTCTAGAGTTTGGAGATTCCCTATATCCTTGTTAATTAGGTCCATGATGATGTGCTCCATAGCCTTACATATCAGACTCATCAGGCTAATAGGGCGATAATTCCCAGGGTCTGTAGTCGCTCCCCCTTTATGGAGAGAGATGACGGTAGCAGTGCACCATTCGGTAGGGACAAAGCCTGAGGTGAGGCTGTGAGTGAACAGGGCAAACAGATGTGGTGCCAGTTCCCTTTGTAATTCATGTAGAACACAGCCAGGGATAATTTCGGGTCCCATGGAAACTGTATTCTTGGCCTTGGACAATGCAGCTTTAACCTGTGCTGCAGTAATGCTGGGTGCCTGGCATTCTTCTTGTACTGAGACTGGTACTTTATGGGGGGAGAGAGGGGTACAGTTGGCACTGAATCTGTTGGCAATATCTGTTGGCTCAGTATAAATTAAAAAAATTAAAAAAAATTTACTTTGCAATTTATAACTGATGAAGAACAAGAGGAAGTTGAAACATGCAGACAGGGTTTGTGTGAAACTGTTGATAACATTGTGAAACTTAGAGATGACTGTAACTTAAGGAATGAAGAGTGGAGGTTGGAAGCTGTTTTGAAATGTGAAAGAAACACACAGTGAAACACTCGCCAAGTGTTATTTTTGTGGCGCGTCATATACGGGATAACAACATGATATATTAACTGGGAACTAACTTTGGGCGGCATGATGCCAGGGAATCTTCTTGGGCTAGGCTTATATAGGCTCCAGGGCTGTTAGCCTAGTACACACCTATGAACCAAGTTTCATCTGTTGGGACTTTTCTCATTTAATTAATGATTGTGACAAGATTTAACAGAATCGGTGTGGAGAGAAAGGGCATACAGAGAGAAGGTGTGTGCCTGAATGCAGGTTGTGTAAAAAAATGGACCCTTTTGAATGGATACATCAGCAAACAGAAAGGAAATGGAAGAAAACATACAAAAGGAAGAAAGGACAAAGAGAGTTTGGACAGAGGTGGAACAAGATGAACAAAGTTTTGAAGAAGAAAAAATGTGGAGGGGAAAAAAGAAGCAAGAGACTGCATCCAGGAAGTGAGGTCAGAGGTCAGAAGAAGAGATTAATGCTAATATTCTGAGGATCAGGGATTACTTGCACATAAACCCAGGACCCCTAAGCTTAAATGGAAGAAAACCAAGAATTTCAGAATACTTTCAGTAAATATGAACAGCATTATTAATGCTGTACGAAGAACAGGGATACTGGAATTGTGTACTAAATGTGATGTGGATGTTATTGTGTTAAATGATGTAACATTCCTGAAATGTAAATAAAGGTTACAAACAATAAAACTGTGGGGTGGAAATATGATATGGAACTTAGGAAATAAATATTGTTCTGGAGTGCGTTTGTTGTGTAAAACAAATCAGTGATAATACTAGACGTAACATTAGTAAAGGTCAGAAGGTTACCTGCTATGGATGTGTGGTGGAGAGAACATGTTTACAGAATTATAACAATATGTGCATACACAACTACCAAGGAAAGAGAGAATCTGTTTTATCAAATATTACACTGTGTGTTTTTTGATGTTGGTGCTGACGTTAGACACACTGCAAATAATGCCAGTATATCCAAGGTCATTTGAAGTAATTCGGGTATAACATGACTAGACTTATAAGGTCTCTAGGACCGTTAGCCTAGTACCCGCCTAAGAATATATGAACCTATTATAATTGCAGAGGACTTTAATTTTGATTTTGGGAAGAAATAAAAAGAAAGGCAAAGATGCAAAAATACAAGGAATGATAAAATATGGTAAATTGTCAATGTGGTACAAAAATTAATTGACTTATAGCATGGGGCAGTAAAATCTGAAATTGATTAGTTTGTATTGTTATAAGGCTTGGGGTTAGCAGATGGTGATATAGTTGTGAAAGGTTTCTCAGATCATTTAGCAACATGTATGGGAGTGATACAGGAAGGGGAGTATATTAAAACAGAAAAAGGAAAAATGATAAATGAGAAATGATGGGATGAAATTGGAGAGTTGAAAGTTTTATAGTTATGGAAGGATCATATAACCATGAAGGACATTTATAAAACCTGGTCTAAATGGTGATTTAAACTTACAATAAAGTATAAAAAGTGTGTCCCCCCCCCCCAATGGCTGTATTATGTAAGAAAGGAAGAGAGAGAGTAAAATATGGGAACATTTATAGAAATTTATTAAACAATTTAGGGTGTTAAGGGAAGAGGTATTTGCCTATTTGGTTAAAATAGCAAAGGACAATATTAGTATAATGAGTGAAAGGAAAAAAATATAAAAGCAGAGGTAAAAGAGCACACGAGCAAATAATGAGTCTTGTACAGCATGAGGAACGTATGCACATGAGTATAAGGATGGAAGTGGCAGAGTTCGGAAAGAAAAAAAATTGAAAAAGAAATTACTGTCAGTGGACTGGATGAAGTACTTAAGTAAATGTTAAGTATCAGGCCCAGATGGTATCAGGTACGAAATGTGCAAGGAATTAATGGACTGGCAAAGAGGGTATTTTGTAAATGTACTGAATGAACAGTTAAAGGAAGGATATGTTTATGAATTGTGTATTGAGGTATTAAAATTTATATGGAATAAAGATTAGAAGAATGAAATAAAACAAACACCGCACATTACATCATGTTTTTTATGGGAATAACACAAAGAAGACTGGAAGGAAGGAAGGATGAGGGATATTACGGAAGAAAGAATATCTGGTATAAACGGGAAAAGGATGTTAAGAACTGTCATTGGTTGTGACAGAAATAGTGGATAATGTTATAAGCAAAAATGAGAATGTGAAACTTGTAGGTGATATTAGCGAGGCATTTGATACTTTGTGGGTTGTTATGGAGAGGTATGGAGTAGGTACTAGAACTAGGAGAGTGTGTATGTCAGCATATCAAAATAACAGAGGGACAGTGTTAGTAACTGGGTGGCTGAGTAAAGGAATATGCATGAAAGGTGGTATAAGACATGGATGCCGCATGAGCGGAATATTGTTTGCATCAGTAATGAACGTGATAATGAGTGAAGTAGCTTATAAAATGAAAGGTGCTAGAGATGTGACGCAAAAGGGGATGGTGACACCAGTTGTACTGGTATATACAGACAATATAGTTGTTTTTGCTAAGCACAAAACATGGATGAGAGAAATGTTAGCTTGTCTGAATGGATGTTTAAAGGAAATGGGAATGACCCTAAATAAAGATAAAAGTAGGGGTTCGGGTAATGTGATAAAAATTGTGGGGGGGTGATTACAATCTTGGAAAAATATGCAATGGGAATGTTTGATAAAAGAAATGAAAGAAATATGCCTTCCATGGTAGATGTACTGATTAGCACTCAGGAAATACTTTTATCTTGACCTGCTGAATTTAGTGTTAATGGGAAAACAGTATATAGTCATTTATTTATTTATTTCATTTTATTTTATTTTATTGGTATTTGTTTACCAGGAAAGTCCACTGGGCCAAGAAGAGCCTATTTTCAGTGGAGACCTGGGGAGAAAAGTTCCAAAAAGCCAGTTTGTATAAGTATGTGGTTATACAGAACACATTTAGTAAACTGAAATGCACTACAAAAAACACAAGTAGTAAAAGAAACACAATTAAAGTCACACAATAATACGTTAAGCCTATATGTAAGTTACGCATATGTCAAATATTTATATGACCCCAGTAAAATATGAAAAGGGGATTGGGAAATTGGTGTTTTATTTCATATGGGGTTCAACATTTAACTCACTGAAAAGGTGAAGGGGAACTGGATTTACTAAATTCAAACTTGTGTAGAGTATTAAATAAATAAAGGAAATACAAAAGATCTTGGTAAATGATGAGAAAAGGATAAAGAGGAAAAGAGCGTGTAAATGAAGAATTTAAAAATATGTAGAAAAATATTAACATAAATAAAAACTGATGATATAGAGAAAGACATAAGTATGTGGTATAATAATGTGCTAAAAAGGGTCTACTTCATAGGATCAAAATTTCAGAACATTGAAACTGATCATTGAAGTTCTGAAATATCAAACCTACAAAAAAATAAAAACTTATTTCATATTTTTGCAGGGGGACAAGCCCCCCTGCACCCCCCACACCCCCGCTACTTAAATATACCAACTCCGGGATAACACTACAGTGAACAGAATGGTAAAGTTCTCGTTCTGCACTGTAAGGCGATCTCCATTCACAAGATTCAATATTTCAGAACTCAGGGTTGCAATGTTCTGAAATTTCAATCCTTTGAAGGGGATCCAATAAAACAGTATTATTACGTAAATCCATCGGAAAATTTACTGTAAGAAGTGATTAAAGCCACTAAACTCAATAAAAAGTGGTGTGCCAAGATAGTAGCGTGACAGAAATTCCTGTGGAGACTGGAAATAAATAAGTTACCGATAAATGGGAATATGCAATATAAAACAAAAGTTGAAAAAGTGTATTATTTTGTGAGGAGAAAAACACAACATACTTGTTTATTTCTGTATTTTTAAATGTAACAAATTAGTATGAACCCACTCACAAGATAAAAAAAACAGAAGAAGCCAGGAATACACACCACAAATCCTTTAATTATTAAGCGCTTTTGTCTCCTATTAGATACTTCATCAAAATACTCCATTACAAGCAACCCCACCCTTTTACAACTATAAAATTACATCATTTCCGGATTGTTTTTACACCATTAAAAATTGAAGATTTTCCATTATAAATCATGCACCATCCAAACAAAAAAATCTATACATAAACATTATATACATAAATATTATAAATATGTATGTATGTATACCATTTAATTATAACATTCATTGTATATTTTAATCTTAAAATTGAGCTAATTGATATGGCACTATTCAAGCCAGGGTACTCTGAGGCATTGGCTCTCAACTGCCACCTCAGTTCTTTTAGCTCTAAGAAATCATTTAGGCGACCTCCTCCCTCACCTACAGCACAATTTTATATATAAAGCATTTACTTAAGATAAAGTATATAGAATTCTTTAAAGTATTCGGCCTTGAACAGTACTAGATCACTAAGTTCAATTTCAAGGTTCATAGTAATATATATATATATATATATATATATATATATATATATATATATATATATATATAAAATGTGGTTTTATTTAGGATAGGTTATATACAATAAATGTTTTAATTAAATGGTATACATATATATGTATAATATTTATGTATATATTTTTTTGTTTGGATGGTGCATGATTTAAAATGGAAAAATTGCAGTTTTTAATTGTGTAAAAATAAGCAGGAAATTATGTCATTTTATAGTTGTATAAAAGGGTGGGGGTTGCCTGTAATGGAGTATTCTGATGAAGTTTCTAATAGGAGACAAAAGCGCTTAATAATTAAAGGATTTGTGGTATGTATTCCTGGCTTCTTCTGTTTTTTTTTAAATGTAAAAGAATAGTAAAACTTTGGAAAAAGTAGTGTGAATGCATTTCTGTTTGAGAATATTAATGATGTAAACAATATAGATATAAATTTGATTATGTATGGATATTATAAGATATGATAAAAGAATATGTGAGAAGAGTAGATAAGAATTTATTTTATGCAACGTGGATTACTTGGAATGAAAGACCAAATTAAATTTTGCTTAATGGGAAATCAATTTTGGTAGATATGTTGTGAAAAACAGATTATGGTAGGGAAAGGAAGGGGTTAATTATAGATGAATAACAATGAGGATGTTATAAGCAAAATGATAAATAGTACAAAATAAAAATGTGTACGTGTGTGTGTATGTGTGCGTTTGTGTGTGTGTGTTTGTATATATGCATATTTTGTAAATATGTAAATAATGTTTTTATGTTGTGTTAAATAAAGGATCCCTACTCTTTTTGATAGGGGTTGTGGTATATTTTACATCCATCTGAGCTACCACTAACTCAGGTAGGTGGCACCTTGGTTTGACATCTTCTCTGAATAATGACACACTCAGGAGTGCAGCCCCCCCCCCCCGTGTGTGTATGTGTGCGTTTGTGTGTTTGTGTTTGTATATATGCATATTTTGTAAATATGTAAATTATGTTTTTATGTTGTGTTAAATAAAGGATCCCTACTCTTTTTGATAGGGGTTGTGGTATATTTTACATCCATCTGAGCTACCACTAACTCAGGTAGGTGGCACCTTGGTTTGACATCTTCTCTGAATAATGACACACTCAGGAGTGCAGCCCCCCCCCCTCCCTCCCTCCCTTAGGCTGCACTGCAGGGTGAGTAACTGATCTGTAAGAATAGAACCCACAGCCTTCTGTACCAAAGGTGAATGTGCTCCCTGTTATACCACTGACACTGGGCTTAGACTAATGTTAGCCTTCTTACTCCATGTAACGTACTGTACAGCAGAAGCCAAAAATTCTACTACGCTTCCATTTCTATGCAAGGTATTTCATAGCAGAAGCAGACACCCTTCATATTCACTGTAGCATATTAAGGGAGGAAGATTCAAACACTGACACTCTTTCCATTTCAACTATATAACCGTGGTTCAGAAGTCATAAAATACACCAAGCATACTTCATTGTGAAAGTCACTGTGGGCAGAAATAAATGATTTGAAATCACAGTGTAAACTGTCAAAAACCTTGAGCACTCCAGACTATACACTATATATGCAGACTGTGTGACTTTTATTTGTCTGATAAAAGCATCATCAAAAATTATGTGTTAAAGGTTGAGTCCATTCCGTTCAGAAGATTCCTTGCTGAGAAAAACAGTATTAGCTAAGGTGGAGTAAAGGAAATAAAATGCTTATTATTTATAACCTACAGTACACACGGTATTCCACTTGTATACTCAAATTAAGCCTCAGCCCTCCTAAAGCCATATGATACTCCACAATTTTAACTAATTTCTGTGACAAAGAGATGAACATACACCTTGTTACTAAAGTGTAAAACTGGGGCTTTAATGCCGAGGTGTCTGGTGAACCCTAAATATATTCACACTGTTCTATAGTTTTAATGACACTATTTATGCACACTAAAAAGAAAGAAGTCATACTGTGCAGTAAATAATCACTGTCATAACAACCCTATACATGTATACATAATATATATATATATATATATATATATATATATATATATATATATATATATAAAATTAAATGCTGACTTACATCAGCTGAAGTTCTTGAGGAATTGATGGCACCATGTGGGTTATTTTGCTCGTTTACTAACTGTTTATTATCAGGCACTTAAATGCTTTGTGTTTCTTCTAAAGTGTACAGAAAACCATGTGATTTATATCTCCAGATGTGCAGCAATCACATCTGACATTTTTAAAGGCTGCAGATTTGTTAACTAGATGTACATGATGTTGCTCTTTGTGGGGGGGGGGGCATTTCCTTGTGTATGACTGACAAAACAGACAGGCAGACAGACAGAGGAACACTTGAATAATGAGTCTCTATTTGCAAAGGAATAAAACTTTTCTTACTAAAAATAACAAAAGCCCAGCAAGAAAGTGCAAAAATGATGACAACTAATTGGACTCCTGGAGTACTTACTTGGGTACGCTCCTCTGGGGGTCCTTTTCTCAGTCTGGTCCAGTGGGATAGAAAAAAATACAAACAGCAATGGCTTCAAGTGATACTGCTGAAGCCGTTCTGTTAATGTTCGAGCAACACTTCTTTGTTATGAAGGAAATATCAAAACTACTGAAACATTTTCTTGGAAGGTGACTGATGTGACAATGTTTTGTAGCTGCCAATATGCCTTTTGGGTTCTTTGAAACTATTTTGCCTTACTTGATTTCTAACACATTCTTGTTACTAAAAAGCACTAATATTCCTAGATTAAAATTTTAGGGGAAAATGTATATAAACTTGATTTATGTCAATCTTAACTAATTGAAAGTAGTTGAAGAACTTTCCTGCAGATTATTGTATCTTTGGAAGTGATTTATAAACGTGTAACAGTTTGTAGTACACAACTGTACTGAAACTTTCCCTTTGCCTCTTTCTGTGTACTTATATGTTGGGGTGTGTGTATGTATGTGTATCAACATGCATCCATTTGTGTGTAGACATTTGCACACGGTGTCCAAGTGTTCACATGTGAGTGAGTGTGTGTGTGCATGTGTGTGTGCGACTGTTTGTATGTGTGTTCACAACCACAAATATGTGTCTCATTGCAAATCCATGGGTACACAAATTCCTGTGTGGTTGTGCCTGGGTGTAGGGGAACTGCTACTGTTAGTATATGCACAAAGCAGAAAAGCATTACTATTATTAATGTCTGGTACCTAGTGAGTCAGGGTCATCATACTCATCAAACTAGTTGGACTATGAGCTTTAGATTTACTGCTAGCAATGTGCAAAACACAGAAGTATTCTGAACTATAAACCCAGATGTTCCTGCAAAATTAAGCTGTTGTGGCTGTAAGGTCTAATGAGTTAGTAATACTGACGGACATCCATGCTTACCCATACCCACTGGGCCATCACCAACAGACATGCATGGTGGCAAGTTCAAGTCAACTGTACATTTCTTAACCTGGTAATTCCCATTCAAAGATGACCTGGAAGCAATCTGGGTAGCGCAGTGGTGCAGTTTTTAGTGCCGTCACCTTACAGCAAGAGGTTCTCTGGTCTGATTCTTGTGTGTGTGTGTGTGTGTGTGTGTGTGTGTGTGTGTGTGTGTGTGTGTGTGTGTGTGTGTGTGTGTGTGTGTGTGTGAGTTGATTCTTGGATTCTGTGCGGAGTCTGCATGTTCTCCCTGTGTTCACGTGGGTTTCCTCCGGGTGCACTAGTCTCCTCTCACATTCCCAAGATATGTGTTTGGAGCATTTCTCCCCGGGCTTCCACTGAAAATGGGCTCTGTCCAAGTTGTACTTTCCTGGTAAACAAACAAACCATGTACCCATGACTACAGGGAACAACTCATTAACAGCCCCCTAATGCTCAGTGTTACTCACTACACAAAATCCCCACAGCCATTATACTTTGACTACCCACATGCATTCACCCCTCCACCATTTTAACCACACAGACATTACAAAATGCATCACTCAAAGCTACAAA